>NW_019386694.1:985855-1058330 GCF_000671375.1 Centruroides sculpturatus | reverse complement strand
TTTTTTTTTTTTAAAAAAATTATTATTTTTTCTTTTTAACATCCTTCGAGATATCATAATTTATTTCACTCTCACTTTTTTCTAAGAAAGAAAGATGAAGTTTATTAAATTTATTCGCCATTCGCTAGACATGGCATTAAAAAAAAAGACTTATTTTAACTTAAACGAGTTTATCACAATTGAGTCAGACCTTTTTTCATTAATAAAAATAGGGTTATATATATATTGAATTATTTTAATAATTTTTAAAAATTAATTTTAGATATTTAACATACAAATTGAAAAATGTCTTCTGTTTTATAAATAAAAATTATATAGAAGTTCTTTTTAAGCAATAGATGGATTCAACTTATGTGAAAAGACAGTATTTTAATGTGTTAATAATTATGATTATAAATGTTGCTAGGGCCTAGTTTCCAGCTGTAATTTGAAGCTAAAAGAAGGCCTCGTCCTTCTTTTTTCAGATGATAATAAATCTGAAAGAGTAAGGCCTTAATATAACATACTAGAGGTCTTTCTCTTCTAAATAATATTATATTTTTAAAACTAAGGCTTTAAGATGTGGCTTAGTAACTAAGCCCTTCAGTTATAAGAGGCATTTCTCTTCCAAATAATAATAAATTTAAAGGAATGATGTGTGCAAAATGTAGTTTCATAACTGAGGCCTTAAGGTACAAATTGTTTGGCTTATTTGTATATCTGGCTCTGAGTATTGTTACTAATACTAGAATCAAACGTAAAGAAATTTGCTTTAAGAAAGTTTTGAAAATGTAAAGAGAGAGAATGAAGTTGTAAGCAAAAATTTTTTATTGACTCATCCAATTTCAACATCTCTATTCATCTCGGAAGTGCGAAACTTGCAGAAAGAAACTATATAGTAGCAGATGCTTATATAAAATTCGTAGAAAAAAATCTAGAATTTGTAAAATTTCAATCTAGTAAAAGATTTTTAAAATTACTTTTATATGTTTAATTTATTAAATTTTAAACAAGAAAATATTCGAAGTATTTAATCGTTTAAAATACTCTCTAATCTCCGATCACTTAAAAAGCGTTTAGGTAACGGTCAGCTCCGTCCTTATAACAATAGTTTGATTTAGCTGAAGGGTTATTTAGATTGATTGTTGTCTCAATCTATTGTTATTTAGCATTCCAAACAAATTAGAAAAGTCAACAAATGAGATTATATTAGGCAGATAGGAAGTGCTTTATAAGTATTCATCAAACGACTTTAGATAAGACGTCGTTGATTTAACTAACGACCATTCGATAGTTTTTCCCCTCCTTCTCCCTTCTCTTTCTCTCTCTTCTTGAGCATCTCATTAAGGATATTTGATTTTGCAAAGTGAGCTTCAGCAGATAACTCTCCAGGGTGAGGAAAGTAATCATTCTTCTAGTGACACTGCATATAATTCTTTTCGAAGATAAAAGTAAAATAAATTAACAAGTATCAAATATATATTTTTTTATATACCGTATATATGTAATAATTATAGATAAGAAAAATTGATTTTGTATAAAGTTTTAAAGGATAAATAACAAAAACATTAAGATATATTGTCAGAAATGTCAGAAATTTTTTGTTTCAAGCAACTTCTCTTAAAAATTAAGTTTATTTTTAATAAATATATATATATATATATATATTTAGTGATGTAAAATATGTAAAAATTAATATATTTATTTTACTGAAAATTTTTTTTTTCTATTATTATTTTCGATTCAGGAAGGAGTTTTAATATTCATGTTTCTTCTTCTATAAATATTGAGTAAATGTAGTATTTGGTAAGTTTGAATTTTATTTTTATAAATAATCCTCTAGAGGATAAAGTTGCTTTCATCTCCAAAAAGATCGAACGAGTTATTTCTATCCTTTTCCTGATTTTCCATTTTCTTTTATCAGGTGTCTAGATATGAAAAGGAGCCAACTCATATCGTCTATCTTGATTCCGCTTGTCTTTCCTACAATATTATTCCTCAGCAAACATTGGACAGTATCTCTTGTCTAATATTTAATTCAACACCGAATTTTCCTTTTTTTTTTAAAAAAAATCTCTTATATATAAAAAAATGCATGTATATATTTTTTAAGAAAAAATATTTAATTTTATAAATTATTTTTTCTAATTTTTACAGGAGAAAAATACTTTTTATTCCTTTTCAAACTGTCGCCGATTATTACTCAATTATGTTAGTCATTTTGGTAAGAAAGAGTAACGTAGTTTACTAATTGAAAATCTCATTAAACTCTTAAGTACCTTCAGGTGAATTTGGAATTTTGCCCAATAATCTGCTTCATTTTTTTCCTTGCTTCTTTTTATTTTTTTAAATGAGAATTCTCTGTACAGTTAGCGAGCGTCGTGTTACGTTATTATACTTTAAGAGCGGTCAATGTATCGATTCCATTTTTGTACATTGTACTATAGCGATAATAAAGAAAGTGTGTGATAAATATTTCTCTTGTTTTTTTTATATACATAAATAACAGTTTTTATGTAAATTTTTGCAAATTTAAATATTCTATTGTTCATTTTTTCCTTTATTTAAAAGTTACAATTCAGTACCTAAAACAAAAGAACGAGCATTTTTATCGGTAGAAAAGCATTATGTGACACTAAAATTGTGATTTTTATCATAATGATTTTACAAATGATAAAAATTTTCTATATACTACATAATTGAAGTAATCACTTATTGTTGTAGTAACAGAAAAATACTTGTTTCAAGCTGCTTTTCAGCTTGGGAAACAATCTTTCATTGTTACTAAAGCAGTATTACACGAGTTGAAAGGATACTCTTCTTTCATTTTTTTGCACAGAAAATAAATCTCAGTTGGATATCATCAGGCTTTCTTCATATAAATCTCAATAATCAATTGAAGTGACACAGTTTTAATCAATCTCATAGCGGGGAATATACCACTTTGATTCATCCTTTTTTATTTTCAGAAAAATTCGAACGTGGAAGACTAAGAGAAGAATGTGGAAAGTTTCAACAAATCAATAATTCTCACACGAGAATTTTTTTTTTTTGGTGCTAAATTGATGTAATGTTTCAACTCTATTCGAAATTGAGAAAGTAGTTTTTATTTATTTTTACAAAATAAAAATTTTATACTTATATAAATTGACAACCGTTTAAACAAGAAAACCTTTAGTTCTTATCAATTTTTGTAGGAAAAAAAAAATTGTTTTTTCTTGATTTTATCTAAAGATAATATAATTTTTCTTTAAGAAAATACGTCAATTTATCTGTTTTTGATAGGAAAATTCGACTTTATTCGTTAGGAAAATGATTACTTAATATTCAATCATTAATTTAAAATATGAAAATTTAGTTGTGATTCAAAAGTCTACATACAGAAAAAACATTTGAAGGGATGTACTTGTGATGCAGGTGCACACATAACATCAAACGTGTTAACATACGTTTTCCATGAGTGGAAGAAATGCATTTAGTTAAATTGCATTCTTAGAAATCATGTTCTGTGATTTATAAAGTGGACCTTTACTTATGTATAGTAACTTTTGAATCATTCTGAATATAACTATGGGACTATAAAGTATTTTAATTTTATTGAAATGAAGTTAAAATTATAAAGAAAATTTATTCTATTTTAAATAAAATGTATATTGGCACGTTAATAAATTATATTTTTATAGGTTTAGCACTGAAAAATCCATTAAAACTTTACGGAAAAAAAATATATTAAAAGAGTACAATTATCAAAAACACAATTATTTAATTACAATAATAAATTTCTCATTAAAATATATAAAATAAATCAAAAATAAATTTTTTAAAATGAAATTTAATATTTTATTTAACGAATTTACATAAAAAGTTTCTTGATAATTTAATATTTTATTCTAAAAATTTTAATAAAAATATTTCGAAATTCTTTACTTGAATATACTTTTTTTTGTATTTAATTATTCAACTTTAAAACTACAAAATTTCCCATAAAAATAAAATAAAATAATTCTAATTTAATAATTAGATAAAAGAATTGGAAATTGATAATTGCCTGTTTACGTCTTCGTATAAAAGATGTTTAATGCTTAAAGAATAGAAGTTCAATCAAGAAAATAACAAGAGGAATACATAAAAATCCTTCTTGTGAAAAGAAAGATGCTGAAGATCAGAAGAAAGGCCAATCAAAAGATTTGGTAGTTTAACTTATTAAGTCATGAAGAGCAATGTATAAAGGTGAATAGTCTTGTAAAAGCAAACAATACTTGAAGGAATTGGATTACTCAAGAGTACACCGTTCTTTCTTTCACAATAACTTGATTGATGGAAAGAGCAACTCTGTTTGGTCTGTCTTCGTGCACTTAACGATTTTGTTTGGTTTCTTTTTCCAAAAAAAAGAAAAAAAGAAAGAAAAAGAAACTTTCTAGGTCGAAGTACAAAATACAAAAAAAAAGATTACTTTTCGTAGAATGTTATTATTATTATTATTTTCATTAAGCTTATTATCATTACACGTAAGGAATTTTATTTAATTAAGAAAAAAGAAGATCATAACAGAAAACGTGATGAAACTTATAATATTTGTAATGAGTAAAAGAATAAAAGTTTAATGAAAATTTAACTAGTGATTACTGCCAGTGTCTTCTTTAAAAGTAATACTCCCAAGATAGATAAAACTTGGAATTGCAAAAGATTTTTTGTGTGTTCACGTCTCTCTCTCTCTCTCTCTCTCTTTCTATATTCTGATGAAAGAAATAAAGAAAGAGAGGAAGAAGAAGTCAAACTAAAGTTTAATTTAAAGTTGAATCTTCGTTAGTTTTACCAAATAAAGAAATAACGTAGTTATCAAAAGGGAATTGGAAAGAATTGCATTACCAGTTTAAATCTTCATTTGAAACGATTGGAATTATTCTTTTCTTCCTATTTCTTTTTATTTACGTAAAGTGTAAAATTATAAAACTGAAAGAATTCTTATGATGAAAGAATTATTATTATTAAAAGTAAAGATTTTTTTTGGTTAAAAACCGAATAAAAAGATTGTTTTTACATTAAAAAAATTACCTTCCATAAACATTTTCATTGGAAAATTGCTAAAAATTATTTTAAAATTTAAAAATTTAAATTTCGTTAATTTTTTTCATTATTTATTTCTTAAATAAATTCAAGACGATGACACCGAGGATGACGGTCCACTAGAGAAAAAAAGACGAATTTGATTTCCACTCGATGCTATAATAATATCACGGAACATAAATTAAAATGGAAGATCAGGATCAATAAAATCTTTAGAAGATGATCTCTAGAAGAGATTTTGAGAAAATAAAATTAAACGAAGAATTCCCTCAACGTTCTTGCATGCACAGTACAATACAGTACGTGAGAAAAACTTCCAAGTCTATGTTAAGTTTAAACGAAAAGAGTAAAGAAAATGGCGATTGATTAGAAAACTAAATATAGAAACATCCGTGTTTACTCTTTCTATCTTTATTTCTTTAGTTATCATTAGAACAATCGCATCTCTAACTCTCTTCAGATGCTTTTAATCATTTTTCTCATTATTTCAGCAAAAATCATTTCATGTTTATAGAAAATTTTGTTTCATTTTTCTACTCTATCATTCATAAAAGCTATTAAATTTTCTCTTCTGCACAGTTCCTACATAATATTTGTAGGTTACAGGATTTACTAGCGCTCTTATATTCTATATAATACTTATATAACCTGTCTGGCTATTTGACGATATAATATTTTATCAATATTTGGGAATATGAGATAAACTATAGTATTTTTTGACGAGGTAAGTTATTTTTGTAATTATTATGTTACATTTTATAGAATGGTAGCACTTCGAAAGTAATAAATTAGCTTTAGAAGTCTTCCGTCTGCTTTCTTATAAACATTAATGTATTTTGTAATGTGTGGTTAGCCCACAATAAGTGAAATTCTTCAATGTGTTTGCTGCACATCCTGAAATTGAGAAAATTAAATTTTTAAATTTTATTACATCAAAATTATTATTATTATTATTATTTTTAATTAAAATTTTTTTAACATCACATCAGCAATAATATGGATTATAAACTTACCGAGTCGCGCTATTTTTTTGTGTATTTATATACATTATTATATATTATCGTAAAGATAAGTTAATAAAATAATATATATTAAATTTCTGATAGAATCTGTAATGAAAAATTATATAAGTGTAAATAGCACGCAAGTATATAGAAGATTGAGTAATTCAGCTCTTGATAGAGAGGAAGAGTAGGAGCTTGATCATTGATTTTTTTTCTCCAGAAGATTACATACAATGCACTATTAAATGTAGAGAAACAGAACAAAAGTTATTATTCCAGGAAAAAATTATCTAAGTTTTTGATTGTTTTGTAAATTTAGAGGTTTAATGATCTTAGTTACAAACTAAGTCATTCCGCATTTTTTATTGTTTAAAGTTCTTAAAGATTCAAAAGATTAAAGCTTTTCCGTATTGAACATTGTATGCGGGTAGTTTATAAATAGAATTAAGTTTTAATCCCTCTATTTATTTTCTTAATTTGAATCAATCCCACCGAACGTGTTTCCAATACATAACAATATTTTTGCTGTAACGATGGCCATATTCATCATCTCCCTTGCTAAATTATCTTCTTAATCTTTTACATTATTACACGAAATTAATAATTAATTGAAATGTTTCATTTGACAAATAATTTTTAATATAAATTACGTATATTCTCTGGTTTCGGTAAGACTCGTGATATTACATAAACGATAATTTATTTTAGTCTCAAATGCCAATTTCCATCATCGTTTCTTTGTCTTAAGAAATTGATATTAATAATTTAGTAAAAAGAAATTGGAGTTTTTTTGAGGTTTTTGCACTATATTACTATTTATTTACATTAATAGGAATTGTATATTATATTAATAAGCATTTAGGAACTGTACGTTAATGGGCCTGACCGCATCCATAATGAAAACATAAAATTACCTTAAGAGGGTTTTTTTATATGGTTATTATGGATGTGGCCAGATCCACAATGAAAAGCTAGGTGGCGAAGAACGAAGTATATCCAATTTTTAAGCCAAACTAACTCGAACCCGGGTCCTTCAAAGCAGCAGACTGGCTCCTTTATCATGTTATTCGATCGTCTAAATTATTATGTGTAAGGGCGTATCTAGATGTGGCTTATGGTGCTGAGCACTCGTTGATACCAAAGCAATCAGTTTTGTTTAAAATAAAAATAAATATAATAACGCATATTGCATGACTTTAATTAGATAAGATTAAGTAACTAACGTACAGTAGACACTTGCTAATCTCGCCATTGCTTGCATAGAGGAATGCCGGATTAGTGAGGGTATAGGACTAAATGCAATGAATGATATAGTCTGTCGCCCTTTTGTACAGATTCTTTTTGGAGTTGTATTTTGTTATTGCGAAATTATGCACAGAGATACAGCAATTGCAAGCGTAATTCTTTATTAGAGTTAATATTACAAATTTACTAACTTATAGATATTTTAAAAAATAATAAACATAAATTAAATGAAGCTATTTTAACGGGATATTCCGGATAATTGAGAGACTGGATTAGCAAGAATCTACTGTAATTCTAAGAAAATTGAGTATCATTCTCCGAAAAACGACAGGTGACACGTACCTTGGTCGCCCCGAATTTGCCTTGAGCAGTTACCCAAATTCTCAAAATCCTGGATATGCCACTGGTTATATAAAAATATTTACGGAATAAAATTTAATATTATATTTTATTAATATTTAAATTTTACATAAATATTCATTCTGTAAAAAGTAACATAAAAATATTAAAATTTGCCTTACGTTTATGAATTTATATTCTTTATCGTTCTACATTAATTTAAAAATTTAAATTTCGTTAATTTTTTTCATTATTTATTTCTTAAATAAATTCAAGACGATGACACCGAGGATGACGGTCCACTAGAGAAAAAAAGACGAATTTGATTTCCACTCGATGCTATAATAATATCACGGAACATAAATTAAAATGGAAGATCAGGATCAATAAAATCTTTAGAAGATGATCTCTAGAAGAGATTTTGAGAAAATAAAATTAAACGAAGAATTCCCTCAACGTTCTTGCATGCACAGTACAATACAGTACGTGAGAAAAACTTCCAAGTCTATGTTAAGTTTAAACGAAAAGAGTAAAGAAAATGGCGATTGATTAGAAAACTAAATATAGAAACATCCGTGTTTACTCTTTCTATCTTTATTTCTTTAGTTATCATTAGAACAATCGCATCTCTAACTCTCTTCAGATGCTTTTAATCATTTTTCTCATTATTTCAGCAAAAATCATTTCATGTTTATAGAAAATTTTGTTTCATTTTTCTACTCTATCATTCATAAAAGCTATTAAATTTTCTATTCTGCACAGTTCCTACATAATATTTGTAGGTTACAGGATTTACTAGCGCTCTTATATTCTANTTTTGTAGGAAAAAAAAAATTGTTTTTTCTTGATTTTATCTAAAGATAATATAATTTTTCTTTAAGAAAATACGTCAATTTATCTGTTTTTGATAGGAAAATTCGACTTTATTCGTTAGGAAAATGATTACTTAATATTCAATCATTAATTTAAAATATGAAAATTTAGTTGTGATTCAAAAGTCTACATACAGAAAAAACATTTGAAGGGATGTACTTGTGATGCAGGTGCACACATAACATCAAACGTGTTAACATACGTTTTCCATGAGTGGAAGAAATGCATTTAGTTAAATTGCATTCTTAGAAATCATGTTCTGTGATTTATAAAGTGGACCTTTACTTATGTATAGTAACTTTTGAATCATTCTGAATATAACTATGGGACTATAAAGTATTTTAATTTTATTGAAATGAAGTTAAAATTATAAAGAAAATTTATTCTATTTTAAATAAAATGTATATTGGCACGTTAATAAATTATATTTTTATAGGTTTAGCACTGAAAAATCCATTAAAACTTTACGGAAAAAAAATATATTAAAAGAGTACAATTATCAAAAACACAATTATTTAATTACAATAATAAATTTCTCATTAAAATATATAAAATAAATCAAAAATAAATTTTTTAAAATGAAATTTAATATTTTATTTAACGAATTTACATAAAAAGTTTCTTGATAATTTAATATTTTATTCTAAAAATTTTAATAAAAATATTTCGAAATTCTTTACTTGAATATACTTTTTTTTGTATTTAATTATTCAACTTTAAAACTACAAAATTTCCCATAAAAATAAAATAAAATAATTCTAATTTAATAATTAGATAAAAGAATTGGAAATTGATAATTGCCTGTTTACGTCTTCGTATAAAAGATGTTTAATGCTTAAAGAATAGAAGTTCAATCAAGAAAATAACAAGAGGAATACATAAAAATCCTTCTTGTGAAAAGAAAGATGCTGAAGATCAGAAGAAAGGCCAATCAAAAGATTTGGTAGTTTAACTTATTAAGTCATGAAGAGCAATGTATAAAGGTGAATAGTCTTGTAAAAGCAAACAATACTTGAAGGAATTGGATTACTCAAGAGTACACCGTTCTTTCTTTCACAATAACTTGATTGATGGAAAGAGCAACTCTGTTTGGTCTGTCTTCGTGCACTTAACGATTTTGTTTGGTTTCTTTTTCCAAAAAAAAGAAAAAAAGAAAGAAAAAGAAACTTTCTAGGTCGAAGTACAAAATACAAAAAAAAAGATTACTTTTCGTAGAATGTTATTATTATTATTATTTTCATTAAGCTTATTATCATTACACGTAAGGAATTTTATTTAATTAAGAAAAAAGAAGATCATAACAGAAAACGTGATGAAACTTATAATATTTGTAATGAGTAAAAGAATAAAAGTTTAATGAAAATTTAACTAGTGATTACTGCCAGTGTCTTCTTTAAAAGTAATACTCCCAAGATAGATAAAACTTGGAATTGCAAAAGATTTTTTGTGTGTTCACGTCTCTCTCTCTCTCTCTCTCTCTTTCTATATTCTGATGAAAGAAATAAAGAAAGAGAGGAAGAAGAAGTCAAACTAAAGTTTAATTTAAAGTTGAATCTTCGTTAGTTTTACCAAATAAAGAAATAACGTAGTTATCAAAAGGGAATTGGAAAGAATTGCATTACCAGTTTAAATCTTCATTTGAAACGATTGGAATTATTCTTTTCTTCCTATTTCTTTTTATTTACGTAAAGTGTAAAATTATAAAACTGAAAGAATTCTTATGATGAAAGAATTATTATTATTAAAAGTAAAGATTTTTTTTGGTTAAAAACCGAATAAAAAGATTGTTTTTACATTAAAAAAATTACCTTCCATAAACATTTTCATTGGAAAATTGCTAAAAATTATTTTAAAATTTAAAAAAATTTCTAAAATTTAAATTGTAAAACAATTATTCTTGTATTACATGCCGTTTTGTATCGAAGAATTTATATTGAAGATGCTTACAAATCGATTAGGTATTAAAAAATCGATAAAATTATCAATAAAAAATAAAGATTGTGTATTATTAATTATAAATGAGTGTAAAAATAATATACACAATTTATTTAAATTTTTAAAATCTGTGTACAAACAAAGATCAAGCGTTAAAAATATTTTTGAATTAAGAACTTTTAGATTAAGAAAAAAAGAGAGATAATTAAACATCTATTCATTAACTTTAATATAAAAATACATAAATGTACGGACTATACTAGTTTAATTTTGTTAAAATTAAGATGAAATTTACAGAAATTTCGCTATATTATAAAGAAAAACATGGAGCGATACGTTGATTTAAAACTGAAAATTCGTTAAAGTTATCATTATATAAAATGAAATCGCTTAATTAAAATAAAACGTATCTAATTTAGTAGCATCTTGTGATAGATTATAAAAAGAAAGTTGTATCTAGACATGTGAAGAAGTTATCTTTCATGTGTCGTGAGTTCTTGGTGGCAAGACACTTGGGAATAGACAAGACTCGAACTTTACTCTTCCTGTTTTTTATTTTCCTCTTCTACTTTTTTCATGGAACCTAAGTTCAAATAGATGAGATTAAGAAGAGAACTTCCAAGAAAAATACTAAAAATATACTCATATAATTTACTTCACGTTTCTCTTCATTAATTGGATTTATATTAACAATTAAGATGTCGGTAGGAAACAATATATTTTATTTAAAAAAAAATAATTAAAATAACATCTAGTTCTTAACTAAATATTCTAATCTTTTATTAGTTTCATATTAAGACTTTAGAATTAAGTAGAAAATATTTCTTTTTAGTTTTGTAAGATTACACCTTCGTTCGATTTTAATGAAAGTTTTTATGAAGGAAAACACTGCTTGAAGATTTTAATTAATCATGGTAATAGTGTTGAAGAATAAATAAAGGAAGTTCGGCTCCATTTCTATCTACTTCCAATTAAGAAAGATGTTGAAGAAAAACGAAAACATTAACCCAAAGCAGATCTCTACTGACATAGAAATTAATTCCAAAGATTACTTTCTCTTTAATTATTCAAACTACTTAGAATTTATACTTTGCAATATTTTTACAGAATAAGGATTTATTTTCTTTTCTTAATTTTCATTAAAATTGTTTTAGAAGAGATTTTAATTACTATTATATAAATTTATTTGTTTCCTTGTTTACTACTTTCTTCTTCTTGTTTGATCCTTCTTTTCTTATTATCTTGAGTTAATTCCCGAAAGGAAACTAGGCATAGAGATTTTTCAAGTTAAGATTTTGCGATGTATCTTTGTAGACGTCATAAGAAAAGAAGAAAATGTAGAAAAAAATCTAGAAAAGTTAAAGATTACCGACTGAATCGTGTGTGACAAGATTTCATCTGTAGAAGATAACCCTGAGGAAGAACAGGACTTGTAACAGTAATATACTGTATACGTATATAATGTACATAGACACAGTTTAGTACACAAATCATTCATAAATTTATTCTAGAGCCTTTTCTACTTAATATTTTTCATAGCAGTAAACAAATCTTCTATTAAAAGTTTAGAAAATCGTTAAAATTTCTGAACGAATTCTTGAAATCTATCAAATTTCTTAAAGTTCAAACATTAAATTTTCCAAATTCTATAATTATAAGAGATTTAAATCATGTGTTTTTCTTTAATAGAGGAAGATTGTTGAAGAGAAATTGCGTAGAGAAGAGGAAATTTGATAAATAATGCCACATTTATATTTATTAAGTAAGATATCCGATTAGATAACATATTTTAAAAGGGAAATTAGGAAAGTAAGCTATCGAGGTGAAAATCTAATTTAAAAAGGTACATACAACATTAGGGTCACAAAATTGGCGATCAGGACAGAAGCAAATAAGATGAGCAGATGGTGCTGGTTGTCCTGACAATCCATTGGGACGAGCAGATGATGGTTGCTAATCCTCGAGAGACCCTTTCCATCTGTTTCCTAAAGAAATCGAAACATCAAGCCTTTTGTAGCGGAACGTAAACGAATCAATTTAATTAGAAAACTTTTTTCTTGTTAAACAAAGTATAATTGATGTTAGTCATTATTGACTGCTGAACGAAGATATCCTACGTCTTTGTCATGGTTTACACTATTTTATCAACTGAAATAAATATGCAAATGAAAAATTAATCACTTCACCTTATCTTCTAAACCTTTTTATTGCTCGTAGAATCAATTTATCCTCCCTTGTTCGTATGATCGAATGCATAATTCTCATACTCTACAATTTAACAGAATCAAAACGTTAAACTGAACTGCCTTTTTTTAATAAAATTAATTATTAAAAAATATAAAAGTTTTACTATATTTTATTCGAAGATAGAAGATATTATATGTAGAACACATGTATTAAGTTAATATACAGTCAAATTTCGATTTACCACCAATCATTTGCTTATGAAATTGGCATTAAATGTAATGTGGCGCTAAATCGAAATATCTCCAACAATAAGAATTATAAATAACAACTGGTCATTTGTTTTGATGACAACAATGTTATTTGCAATGTAAATTCGTTCACAATTGGTGCTTTATAATTTGGAAGGGCGCTATATCGAGGTTTGAATGTAGAAGATCGTTACAGAATATCATTATTTTTTATATTAAGAATTAATAATTGAATTTATTTGCGTAAAACTAAAAAAAATTACACTAAATCTAGTGTGACTCAGCTAGAAACTCGTTACATGTTATTAAGATTAAAGTTAGTTATTTGGGAAATTTTATGACTCGTTCAGTCCAGAATAATGGTCTAATATGTTAATCACCTTCTATGTTTTAGAATCTATTGACACTTTTATCGAGTAACTTTTCTAATCAATTGTGTATTAGAAGTCTCGTAAAATTGTAAATTTGTATACTTTATGGTTAGTTTTATATATATTTGTTGGTGTTGATGAGCTGTAAACTAATCAGTTGATAGTAAATTCGAAAAATGACTCGCTTTTTCATGTGGAAATTCGTTAAATTAATACATTAAAGAGTAAAATATAGATTCTAAAATATTAAACTGACAAGTATTTTGCAGGTTACATATCTAAAATGCTCACAAAACATATATATACAGTAGAAAACAAACAGGAAATGGTATGCAATTTATTGCATACCTTAGATATGAAAGTTTAGAGAATATAAAGAAGGAAGTATTCTATCCAAAATGTCCTAAATATGTAAAATGCACACTGTATTCATTTAAAGTGAATTGATAAGATATAAAATAGGTAATTTATCAAAAAAGAAATCTATAAATCAATAGCATAATTAGCATTTGCTCTTCTCTAACTCGAAAGAAAAAAAATTAGGAATTCAAATAATAATTTAGCGAAATTTAATATTTATAAGATGTCGGTAGGAAACAATATATTTTATTTAAAAAAAAAATAATTAAAATAACATCTAGTTCTTAACTAAATATTCTAATCTTTTATTAGTTTCATATTAAGACTTTAGAATTAAGTAGAAAATATTTCTTTTTAGTTTTGTAAGATTACACCTTCGTTCGATTTTAATGAAAGTTTTTATGAAGGAAAACACTGCTTGAAGATTTTAATTAATCATGGTAATAGTGTTGAAGAATAAATAAAGGAAGTTCGGCTCCATTTCTATCTACTTCCAATTAAGAAAGATGTTGAAGAAAAACGAAAACATTAACCCAAAGCAGATCTCTACTGACATAGAAATTAATTCCAAAGATTACTTTCTCTTTAATTATTCAAACTACTTAGAATTTATACTTTGCAATATTTTTACAGAATAAGGATTTATTTTCTTTTCTTAATTTTCATTAAAATTGTTTTAGAAGAGATTTTAATTACTATTATATAAATTTATTTGTTTCCTTGTTTACTACTTTCTTCTTCTTGTTTGATCCTTCTTTTCTTATTATCTTGAGTTAATTCCCGAAAGGAAACTAGGCATAGAGATTTTTCAAGTTAAGATTTTGCGATGTATCTTTGTAGACGTCATAAGAAAAGAAGAAAATGTAGAAAAAAATCTAGAAAAGTTAAAGATTACCGACTGAATCGTGTGTGACAAGATTTCATCTGTAGAAGATAACCCTGAGGAAGAACAGGACTTGTAACAGTAATATACTGTATACGTATATAATGTACATAGACACAGTTTAGTACACAAATCATTCATAAATTTATTCTAGAGCCTTTTCTACTTAATATTTTTCATAGCAGTAAACAAATCTTCTATTAAAAGTTTAGAAAATCGTTAAAATTTCTGAACGAATTCTTGAAATCTATCAAATTTCTTAAAGTTCAAACATTAAATTTTCCAAATTCTATAATTATAAGAGATTTAAATCATGTGTTTTTCTTTAATAGAGGAAGATTGTTGAAGAGAAATTGCGTAGAGAAGAGGAAATTTGATAAATAATGCCACATTTATATTTATTAAGTAAGATATCCGATTAGATAACATATTTTAAAAGGGAAATTAGGAAAGTAAGCTATCGAGGTGAAAATCTAATTTAAAAAGGTACATACAACATTAGGGTCACAAAATTGGCGATCAGGACAGAAGCAAATAAGATGAGCAGATGGTGCTGGTTGTCCTGACAATCCATTGGGACGAGCAGATGATGGTTGCTAATCCTCGAGAGACCCTTTCCATCTGTTTCCTAAAGAAATCGAAACATCAAGCCTTTTGTAGCGGAACGTAAACGAATCAATTTAATTAGAAAACTTTTTTCTTGTTAAACAAAGTATAATTGATGTTAGTCATTATTGACTGCTGAACGAAGATATCCTACGTCTTTGTCATGGTTTACACTATTTTATCAACTGAAATAAATATGCAAATGAAAAATTAATCACTTCACCTTATCTTCTAAACCTTTTTATTGCTCGTAGAATCAATTTATCCTCCCTTGTTCGTATGATCGAATGCATAATTCTCATACTCTACAATTTAACAGAATCAAAACGTTAAACTGAACTGCNTAGGAATCATTAGCATTATTATTCAGTACCAGTGTACTAGAGGTTATCAAATATGCTGGTGCTCGACAAGCTTAAAAGCCTTAATGGCCCTTTTAATTAATTTTTCAGTCCTTACTAAATTTCTGGTTTGAAGGACATTACAAAGTAAAAAAAATTCTTTCTAGTAATAAATTAATAGCACTTCTTTCGTTTCTTTTTAAATATTTTTATTTCTTGCTCTTCTATTTATAACTGAGGAATCATCTACTTAGTCGTTAAATTATTTTTATCTCATTAATTTGTAAGTAATTAGTTTGGCAAAGGAGTATAAAAATTGTGGGAAAAGGTTATTATTAATTATTCTACACGTTATAATGATGAAAACAAAAGATCTTAAATAAATAAAATTAAAGGTGATGCCGTTACACCTTTAATTTAAAAAAATAAAATTGTTTAAATGTCTTAAGTTCTTAAAATGAAAATAAAATCATTAATATCTTTTCTTATTCACTACATACAAAAAACATTTGTAAAAATAACTTTAACTCGGCATTGTAAAAAGTAAGCAATTTGTTTCTAAGTAAATCTTTTGTATACAGGTTGTATTTTACTTTTAAATATAATTTTACTATATTTGTAATAAATTTCAACAAAGAAGCTGCCATTTCTCCATTCGTATTTAACTAAATATCTTCTTCAAATACGTGAATAAAAAATATTTTTATAAATATATTTAAAGTAAACTCTGGCATTCCTCCAGAATTCATAACCATGTGATAAACAAGAATATATTTGTTAAAAAAAGAATATTTATAAGCGGTTTATACTTTAAGAGAATCGTTATTTGTGCTTTCTTTTTCCCCCTAGATAACAGCTTGTTCTAGATTGTCTTCTCTTTACGGAATGACATATTTTGCATTTGAATTGAAATCGACTTTGCTTCTGGCTTCAGATTCGCTTGATCTATAACAGTTTTCACAGAATTATAACATTTACAATAGCAATTTTATGCGGTATTCTTTTCATCTAAACTGGAATGGCTTAAAGTTAAATCTTAAATAAAAATACAGTTTTCTATGTTGCCCGCTTACATATAGAGTTACATAATAAATATCAATACCCGTTTAGGTCATTTAAATTAGTTTCTCCCCTTTAAAACTTCACATTCTTTACATATTTCAAGCAGTAAAATCGTAAATAAATCCTACAATTTTCGTCAGAATTGAAGGATTTCCTCTCGTGTTTACTGCAGAATTTTTTAAATTATATAAAATTAAATTAAAATTTTATAAATATATTCTATTATAATAAGTCGAAGTGCGTGTTAAAGCGCACCTCAACTTATTTACTTCAGGTAATATATAACGTAGTAAAGAGCGTAATTAGACAAAATTACATAAATAACTTACTCAATTAAGTCTTTTAATACATTTTCCAATAGTAAATAACATTAATATGAACATAAACACGAATACAGGCAGAGGGAAGGAGAGGAAATGGAAAAAAAAATTTATTATTATGCAGCAAAGTGCGCTGCCACGACAAAATACAGTTCTGGGTATTTGCATTCAGCTCTTGACTACACAGTTTAAGAACTACATTACATTCCTATGATCGCATGAAGAATACGTAATAAGAACTTCTGATCTTTTCTACGGGGGAAGGGAATCGTATATCGATTATTATATGCGCATATTTCGATTAATATTCAGAAGAAATTTAACAAGTAACTTTTTTCTAATGTTTACAAAATTATTATTATTTTTTTATATATTTTTGAAATTTATTATTGTTTCAATTTGCTGTTGTTTGTAGAAATATTATACACTGTATCGATTATAGAGTAAAAACTTCTCTAGTTACTTGCTTAAACTGATGTACAGATATAACATTGGTGACTTATATTACTGCAATGGGAAATTGTAGTTTCTTTTATTTATATATTTCTTGTTTTTTTAAAGATTATTATGCCATAAAATAAATGAATAAATATTATTTTTACTTACTTAAAAACGTAGAAAATATATTTAAACACGCTTTGTTCTATTGCTGACATTGATTAATTATCTGGTTATTTAATTAGCAAAATTTTCTTTGTATGATAACAAAAGATAATGAATGTTTTCATTTTAATGAATTAGAAAGCAATTTAAATATAAAAATTAATAAATAAATTATTTCTAGTCAGANAAAGGAAAAAAAACATTTCTAAGCATTTAATTTTGTTTTTATAAAAAATCAGATTTTAAAAATAAAAGTCTGATATTATTATTATTCAAGATTGATTTTTCCAATACATTTTTTCTCCTTAATTTTTACGTAAAGGAAATTGCAAACTAGAAAAATCATAAATGCAATCAAAACGGTATAAATTTACTTAAATTTTTTCTCTCATAAATGTTTTATAATATGCTAATAAATGCGAATTTAATATGAGGCCGGATATATTTTATCAGTTCCATGGTTATGAGTGTAGTTGTTCTTATTTATTTCTAGACTTCTGACAGCTAGAACTTGATTGATTGAAGTAATTCACTAGCATAACATCGATTCTCTTATAAATATTAAGCGTTAAAAAAAGGAAAACTTCTTAAAGACCTTGGCAAAAGATAAAAGAAAAAGATAATATTCCTTATTAGACGTAACAAAGGGATAATATTAATTCAGATGTCAAACAAAACCTCGTTACAATGCAATTATCGACGTATGTCCCGATGACGATAATTCGAATTTCAATAAACCCAACGACTTGGCACTATCTTAAAAGATAATTAGCATTTTAAACAATGAGTCTGGAGTCAAACTAATGAGACATCTTTAATCTTTAAAAGGAAAAGAAGGCTTTAATGAGGCAAAGTGTTCTAAGTATAGGAAACGATGTGACAATTTATACACGTAAATATATATTTTCTCGATAATGTCATAAGATACGCCAACGAAACACATTGATCGGCAACAAAGTGTTCTTTTCCAGTACAAGATTCAATTAAAAGGTTAGGAAATCCATTATTTTTATAAACCATTCGAGAACATGTCCGGTGTTTAATTTAGTTAAGAAATAATGGAGTTCTGTTTAAAGTCAATACAAATAAAAAGAGCCGTAAAAGTGAAGAGGGTATCGACACTGTAATTGTAAGTGGAAAACCATAATTACAGTAGATGCCATAAGTAGAAGATGATTGATGACTTCGACAAGCTGGGTATTGTCGTGTCTATTTGTGACTAAGATTCTTGTGCAACTTCTACTTTATCATATATAAGACGTCCTAATCCATCATATATAGTACGTAATTAGCTTGATGCGGCAAATCTTTTTGTCATTTTCATAAATCAAACTCTTTGTTGGCAGAAGAGCTAAATTTTTTAATACAAATTATTATTATTTTATTATAATATTTTTTTTTCCTCGAATATTTATTAGCCACTGATTTGTAAGTTTTTTCTTTCTTTAACTCGGATATTATTACTATTATTATTAAATTCATTTATTTAAAAAAATTAAGTAGAAAAACTTATTTTTCTGTTTTTTTTTACATCTGGAGCATACTAATTTAATCTTTATATTAATTTTTTATGCCTTAAATAAGTTTTTCTAAAGTTTTTTGTACGCTCGTTATATAAATTTGCATAAGAAGAACAAGAACAATAGATAAAGAACGATTCAATGTATATTTTTACCGGTTTCTAATTTACATAATAAGATTGTATAAATGTACTTTAATACATTATCTTTCTTACGTACAAGGTGAACTGTAAGTAATCTTAAAATATAGAAGAGAAGATAAAAAAGAAAGAAAGAAGAAAGGAAAAAAACATATATCGTCCTATGTGATATTGGTAAGATATCAAGAATAAAAAATTTTAATGACGACATTTTAAACGTAACTGGTATTGGTTAATCAAAAAAAAAAAAAAAAAAANTCATGTTTGTGACCATGGGGATTAAATTTCAATTAACAATTTTTTAAAATCATTTCTTGATACACTAGCCTCTAGTATCTACTAGAATAATGTAATCAAACTTACTACAGGTGCCTTTGGGGCAGTAAAGCTGACGCTGCTTAATTGTTAATTACTGTATAGTTTACACAATTTTGTACATAGCATTTATATATAAAGTATATATATATACTTTATATATAAATGCTATGTACAAAATTGTGTAAACTATACAGTAATTAACAATTAAGCAGCGTCAGCTTTACTGCCCCAAAGGCACCTGTAGTAAGTTTGATTACATTATTCTAGTAGATACTAGAGGCTAGTGTATCAAGAAATGATTTTAAAAAATTGTTAATTGAAATTTAATCCCCATGGTCACAAACATGAGATTACATTATTTCTCATACGCGTCATAGATTCTTTTCTAAAGCTTCTGAATGTAATTTTAGATTTCTCAAGAGAAGATTTATATTTATAAAATGTTTATTGATTAATACTCAAATAAAAATTTAATGCAATGTTGTTAAATTCATTTCAAATCTTATTCTATCGTTTATAGACTTGGAAAAGTTGTTAATCTCTTCGGACGTAAGAGTTTGTGTTATTACAGTTTTGATGTTTTCAATCAAGAAAGGACTAATATCTGATATTGTAAACTGTATTAAAATATATTTTTTATTATATTTTAGTAAAATAAAACGTAAATATTAAGAAATTTTGAGTATAAAAATTAAAAAATGAGCCTCAAATCTCCAAAAACTGATTAGTTAAACGTGTTAAGTATTTCAAAAGACATTTAAAAATGATCAGTTATACGACAAATAACTGGAAAAAATATTGAAAGAACTGAAGAAATAAAGTGTTTTTTTTCCAAGTTTTTTCAATGTTTTTCAAATTATTGAAGAGATATTCAAAAATAATTGGTTAAATTGTAAAATTAAATACATTTAAAATAGTTGCTTTTAGTATAAAACTCAATTAAAAAGTGTTTTAAAAAGATTAAATAAAGTCGTAAAAAGAAATATAGATATAGAAAAGTATAAATTGCTTCAATAACATATAAATATATTAAATAAAAATATTTCAGTAAAGATTCAAATGCTGTATACAATATTTAAGAAAGGAACGGATAAAAATTTAAAGAATTTATAACTTAAATGCATCCACAATTGCCCGATTCTTACGCAGTATTTAAAATGAGTCAAAATGGTAAATATAATAGCAAAGCAATGCAAAATCTTCAAAAAGTGGTTTGATAAACACGTTTAAAAGTAAGACGATGAATAACAATACACTCGAAAACACGAATAGTGCTTATTATATTACTCAACAAACATTTACAAAGCGTTTATTATAAAAATAATAACGAATATGTTTACCATTATCTTTATTACTTCCATTTAATGAAAATCTTGGAGACTTAGAAACATTCAAAGTAGATGGAAATTTAAAAAAAATAAGCTTTTAAATGGAAAATTTTAAAGATTTTTCTTTATCTTTTCTCGTCAATCTTGGAGTATAAATTCTCCAGAGATGAGGAGGAATAAAAAAAGTTTTTGTTCGGTTTAAAATAGAAGGGTTTTATCATATTGTATTTCACAACTGTAGTCTACTGAATGTATATTAGATGTTGTACGCTTGGCCAAACCGTTACTTCTCAATTGCATTATCTAGTTAGCGATGCAGGAAAGAAGTGCAAGTCGAAAAATCGATATTATCCATATGGCAACTTATGTACAACTGTGCTGCAAACTTGTCAGGAGACTCTTTTACTATATTTCAATTTTATTCTGTAAATTCTCATATGTAAAATAGATACAATGGTTCAGAAAGCTGTCTTTTCTCTTCTTCTTCCTTACATTATTCTGTACTGTTCTTTTTAAATATCGAAATGAAGTTTGATTTTTATAAAAATTTTCCTTCTCTCTTAAATATATGACACACTTTCTACTGTTTAAACACGATAAATAACGTAATTTGATTTTAGTTTTCGTGTTAAAACTAGAGAAGAATTTGCCTGAAATGCAGTTTTACAACTTAATAATGTTTTTACGAGTTTCATTTATGATTTACAGCATCTAAGATCGTAATTACTGCATCGCAATTAAAACTATTCCGAATATCCAAACCATTTTTACAACTTTATTTAAGAAGAATTTTTTAAAGATTAATTATACAATTCTTAGTTTAATATATAAATACAGGTATATATTTATATATTTTCTTCAATTTGAATAGAGTGTGTTTATCTAAAACCGCACTTTCCACCCCCTTATCAATTTAATTTAATAGTAAAATGGATGCTAGACGGAGGAGGCAATATGTGCAAAATGATGTTTAAGAATTGATTGGCAGTTTCTTGTCAACAATAATATTGGATGATTTATTCGCCCTAAGGGTATACAGGTTATCTGCTAGTTCCACTGAATTTCTCCTATCTGCGTCAAAAATGACAGAAGTTATTGAAACGGCTGCCATTTACTGACATGATTGCTGTTTGGTTGAGAAAATAAAATAAAAATATAAAAAAATTTCAATCTAACACCACAATTTGCTACCTTGTAAAGTAATTGTTTACATTTACATTCCATATATATTTTAACATTAATTTTCTGTAAGTAACACTCGATAAAAATTTGTATAAAAACTATTAAAATTAATAAAAAAAATTATGGTTCATTTTTGTAATTATTTACAATAACGTTTAATTAATTTTTTAAGATAAAAATTGATTTAAAAATTTTTAGAACTCCATTTAAAGATAATTGAATGGATTTATAATAAATCCTTGCTAAAACATTGCTTAAAGTATAAAAATGTTATTTAAAATCGTATAAAAAAGTATATAAATTATATCTAAAATGAAGTAAATATGGTTTAAAATATTAAAATTTGTTTTAAAATGTAGCTAAGATAATGTAGGAAATTTAGGATAATTTTAAAATACAGTATATCATTACACATTGAAATGTTTAACATTGCATCACTTTATAAACATATAAATTAATGAAAAAAATAAAACAAAACATTACATTGTATCTAAGATAAATTTAACTTCCTTTATGTGACTTTTGTTAAGTTCCGCGATAGATTTAATACGTTAGGAGGGCATAAAAATTATCTAAAGAAGGAAAAAAATAATAATAATAAAGATAGAAGAAATAAAATAAAAATCCAGTTTATCCAGACTTATCATCCGTTGACAATTAAACTTGTTTTCCGCTTCAAGTGAGTAAACAATATTCGGTCTATAAAGGAAGTTTTTCTTTCCACAACAGAAAACAGCAAGCATGACTAATCGCAAAATATAAACAAGGTTGCTTCGAACTCAACGACATCAGATTTGAAACAAGAAGAAGAAGCAGAAGAAGAAGGGAGAAAAAACAACTTCGTTTAAAGAAAACAACCGAGTAGAAAGATCAAACAGGTAGAGGAATGCGGAAGGTTAAATCATCGTGACGAAAAAACTTCTTATCTTTGGACATTGAACCGTTCTCTTCCTCGTGCACTTGCCATGACCTTGTTAATTAGACTTTCTTTTTCTTGGCCTGAAGGTTAAATAACAACATCCCGTTATATTCCCATATTCTAAACACTAGAAGAATTCATAAGAGAGGTTTTAAACTATAACAAAACTTAACTGCCCCTTGGCTAGAATGAAAGCCACCACTATTAATAGAAGATAGGCAAACAGTGATCGGGATACTTCATTAAAACTTGGCATTTGTGTAAATATCTTGCAAAACTTTCACAAGTTTTTTTTTTATTATTTTGATTTTTAAAGAGGAAAACTCTTCGTTTGTGATATACAATTTTTGAGATATCTACACTTTAAAATCACCACTGGGTATATCAAGTTTGATAAGTTTAACAAGTAGAGAGCGAAATAAGTAGCGACATAATACTAGTTTCGATATATATGCATACATATTAGTAAAGTGACTTTCTACTTTGATGCCAATTTAATTATGGAAATATCTCGTCTATGCTTTTACTAGACATGTATAATCTATCGTCGAGGAAAACTAGCTTGCACTTAGTGTCGTAACTATTTAAGCTTACTTTATGTACTTGGTAATGTGGTTATATCGATTAGCAGATACTTGTTACCAAGGATATTGAGTGGATACAACAAGAAATTGCAGCAATTACCCATATGTCAGCGGTATTTGTTTGCACATCTTCATTCCTCTTTATTGATATCTGGGCTACTGAATAAGATCTGTAATTAAATAAATATAATTAATGTATGAATCTTCCAGCGTAAACGAGTTATATTTAGAAATTTTACCAATTAAAAAAAACCTACATAAACAGTTTTAGAATATATCTATTTTTGCTTTTAAGCTTTATATTTATATTTATTATTATGAAGTAAAGGAGTTTTTTACGAGATGGTGTCGTATATCAAGATATTGACTCCACGTTTTACTTTAGTATTATGATTTTTATATAATTTTTAGTTTATTAAAGAGAGTAAAGAACGTTTCATTAAGTTATTGAATAACTCTTTTTAAAAATTTTTCTCTTTAATAAAGATGGCAATTGGGTAAGATGTATTGCTCGGATTAAGACAACATTTGGCATTTTTTATGTTTTAATATTGACAAAAGAATTACGATCTTCTTTTGTTATTTAAAAATACAGAATAATAATTTGATTTACTGAGAAACAGTTCATAAAAATAATAAAAATGTAGCAAATCTCTGGCAAATTTCCAAACGCATATTTTTCCAGATTTTCTACTTTAAAAATGTAAAAAAAGACTGCAAAAAATGTGTGTAGTAGAATATAAATATAATACTTTTCTTATTTTTAATAATTATTTTTAAATTTAAATGTATAAAGTTAATTTTTTTTAAATGTTAGCCGTTTCAATTCTTTAGTTCATAAATAGTGAAAATATTGTATACGGTTTTCACATTCCTAAACATATATTTTTCGAGATTTTTGCTTTTAAAAATATATAGAAAATGAGATAAATGTATTCTGTATAATATAAATAAAATATTTTATTTTTTAATAATTAGTTTTAAATTTAAATCTAACACTTTGATTAGAAAACAGAGTAGATAAGAGTTTCAATTGAAATACGTGTCACTTTATTAACTTTAAATTGATTTTTATGTGAACTTAGCGACATAAATTGAATTATTTGCATTACAGAGATGAAAAAAAGTTTAGAATTTTATAAATTCTATTCAGAATTTGCTATGACTTATCTAAAACTTCACATACACTTCTGGAGAAAATATAAAGTTGCAAGTCTCACACCTATGATTTAGACTAGTCTCATTCATGGCAGTTAGAATTCTTAACACGCAGGAAAGATATGGTCGAAGAGTGATATCTTCCACAGTAGCATTTGATTCGGGTGGCATCTTCGCACGGAGAAACAAAACTACACTCGGAATTATTGATGAAGCTTACGAAACTATAAAAATAAAGCCTCCTGTTGAAAATTTCATCTTAAAAGTATCATTGACGTTGACCTAACACGTTGATATCGGAAATGAATCAGACTGGAAGTTCCTTGGGGACAAAACTCGATTCTGGCTGTGCAAAACGTGTCGTAGAATTTATCTTGCCACTTAACATCCTCTTTTTGGTTATCGACGACCTTCCCTACAGGCCTTATCGACAATCCCCTTTTCTATGTCAGACAGATCAGTAATAAAGCGCACTTTATTGCTTTAAGCTGCAGATTTTGTTTCAAATTTTTATGGCTCCGGAGACATCTTTGTTTCAGTCTTCGCCATTCATATAATGTGCATATTCTACTTAAAATACCACACAAAAAAGAACCGAAAAAACCATTAGAATTCTTGAAGTATTAAGAACATAAATCTTTATATTTTTTTCTCTGTCTTTTTCTTTCTCAAAATTTTACTAAATTAGAATTTTAAAAAAAGAGATTAAAATAGATAAATTTAAAGGTATAATTATAAAAGTGCCATTTATAAACATTATTTTGTCATAGGTGTAACAACATTAAGCACATAATCTCGTCTGGAAAGAAACGTTAGTTAACCTAATTCTCATCTTCCCATTTCAGGATCCGTTAATTCCCAAAATCAGCTTGAGCAATAATGACTTAGGGTTATATTGGCTTTACCTCTGCCTGATAACATTCTGCTGTGATGAAGTCATGAAAGCCAATTCTTCCACATCTTTTTTTCTACTAAAAGAAGAAAACGTACGAAATATTCAACCATAAATAACTGGAAAAAATTCCTAATTGCTTTAATAGTTTCAAGCCATAAACCTTTCAAAATAAAAATTAAGTTGTTTTTATATAAATTTTATAGAAGTTCTTAAGAGATTCTTATTCTATGAATCAATTGTAGAATTGTTTTATTCTTAGAAATATATATATTTTTTTCTTATATTTTTTTCCCTCTTGAACGAATAAATTCTTTCTGAAGTTAAGAAACTTNCTAAAAAAAATATAAAATTAATTATAATATTAAAAAATATTTATAGCTTATTCATTAAATATGTATATATAAAATTTAGTAAATAAAATATAAATAATTTTAAATTTAATTCCTTTATTTTTATTTATAGATATATTTGGATAGAATCAAAACTTTTTACATTTTTATATAAATTATTTAATATTTTTGTTAAATAAAATAAATTATTTTTATTCTTCTTCCTGTTCTTTTTCCTCTCCATCGTCTCCCTTCACTTTATCTCCCTCTTCAACTTTCTCACCTCCTCTTCCTTTTATTCTTCCTCTTCTCCTTTTACCTCCTCCTCATCTTCATCTCTTTCCTCTTTTCTCTTTCCTGTTTCTCTTTCTCTTCTTTTCTTTAATTCAATTTTTTAATATTTTAAAATGTTATGTTAAATATTAGTACAAATATTTGTTGTACGATATACTTTATTTTATTTTCGAAAATTTTAATAAAATATTCTTTAAAGATAGATAATTTAAGCATATTTACATTTTAAAAATTTTAATTATTTCTTATGGTTTTTTAAGTTAAATATCAACTTAAAATAATTATTATGAAGTATTTCTACTATAGTAACAATTTAAAAATTATATTTATTGTTTTAAATAATTCTTAATTTAATTTTTTTTAATTTTTAAATATTATTTAAATTTGTTTTAAAGTTAAAATAAAATTTATAAAAACTTTCAAACTAAATAAATATTTCATTTTTCTCGACAGATTTATAAATTGAAATTTGAAGACGCAACTTGAGTTTCTTTTAATTTTTTTTCTTTTACTTAAAGCTCCTTTTAATAATTAGAGATTTTCTTAAATATATTTTTAAAATTAAAAATAATTTCATTTTTTAATTCTTAAACTCTAAACATTTTCTTTATTTGTGTTAAAACTTTATAAATGTAGAAATTGTTTAAAATATTATTGAATTTAGCTTATGAGACTGCTTTAGTAACAATTAGAAATATTAATTTTTATTAATTTTCTGTTAAGAAAAAATAATCTGCTTTTAATAACGACTGAATAATCGAGGCGGATATGACGTCAACATACCGCTCTGAGGAATCCGGAATTGAATCCGAACCCCCAGGAATTTTTATGGGTGATAAGTCCCGGAAATGTCGGGTTCCTTCCCTCACCACCTGGTCGCCCCATTGTGGGCCTGGCCGAACCATGATGGGCATTAAAGAGGGCCTAAGAAAGGGGGCCGAACCATGAAGTGCGCTAAGAGGGCTTTTTCCATGATGGGCATGGAAAAAAGGTCCTCTTAGTGGTACAGGATGGAAAGAGCTTTTAACAAAATAAATTCTTTCTTTAACAAAAATATCGATATATTACGGTATTTATCATTACACTCAATTCGAAGTGATGCTACGATAAATTCTTAAAATAACAATATCATACACAGTAAAGTTTTGAAAGAACGACATTTGAAATTGATATTACTCTTTGAAATTTTCCTTAGTTTACATCGAACTGGTTTGAAATGATAGTACAATGAACTCTTGTAAGAACGGCACTACATGACTAGATTGGTTAACATCTCACTGATTGAAATGATACGATAAACTCTTGATATAACGGTAATTCTGGTTTAAGTCGATGCTAACCAATCGGAATTTTCTTATTTAACTTAGCACTGATGCCCAGTAGTGGCTAAAACCACTAAGCACAGGTCGTGGGTTCTCATCTGATCAACGGAGTAGCCGCGTGGGGTTTTCCGAGTTTTCTTCACGTGTCTAACATAGTAGCGCGTTATCCTATGACGAGAAAGGGCAATTTCCTAGTGCTCCCACCAACAGGGACCCCAAACCAATCTTTTATAAGAAAATATTCCTCCTAAGAAAAATGTCTGATATCAACACTGTACGTGATGTTCTTAATTCAAATTCACCTAAGCTCCACGAAGCTATAACGTACCCGTGCGAAGGATAGTTTTCTATGAAAAGTCCGCTTCGCAAATGGCCCTGATATTGTGTTACCTTATCAAATAAAACCAAAACACTGCACTGAATAAAGAGCTACTACAATTTTATACATGCTAAATATGGAAAGTTTTAAAGATTGGAACTAGTTTAGTCTTATAATTCTGCTCTTGAAAGAACGGCACTTTAAAGACTAGATTAATATTGTACTAATTGATGATATTACAACAAACTCTTTACAGAATGGCAATGCAAGATTAGATTGGTTCTGATCTTTCAAAATTTCCATATTTAAGATCATATTGATTTAAAACGATGCCACAACAAACACTTGAAAGAATGGTAACATAAAGATAGTAAACTCATAATAGAACTCAATTAGTGTTTCTTTTTCAAGTTCTCTGTTCCTATAAGAGTTTACAATACAGTTATAATTTAGAAATTTATTTATTTAATATAATTTTATTTATAATCTTAATTACTTAATTCACTATTTTTAAAACTTCTTATTTAAATTGTTTTAAATTAAAATGACTTTTAAAAAATGTTTCAAATTCAATAAATTAATTTTTTTCTTACTTTTTTTAAAGTAAAAATCTCAATTTAATAAATGTATTATCTCATATTTCATTAATATAACATGGTGCTACCATAGCAACAATTTTGTAAACAAGTTCATTTTAAAATATTTATTTCCAATTTTGAAGTTAAAATATTTTAAAATCTATTTTTAAGAGTTAGAAATTTGTTTAAAATTGACTTTTATAATGGAATAAATTTAAAATGGTCTTTCTAAAACTTGATAAAAAATTTGTTTTTATTTTCATAAAATTTTACAAACTAAAATCTAATGATACAAAATCAAATGTAAAATGATGCTATTACACAAATAATTTCAAAGATACAGTTTATTTTGTTTTATATTTTATTGAGTTTTTTGCTGTTTTCCTCCTAAATTTTATTTCATTTCTTAGAATTTAATTTCGAAATAAAATTTTAAAAAGGTTAAATATATATATATATATTTTTTTGTTTCTAACTACATAAATTATTATAAAATTCATTTTAAATTGCTTTGTGCTACTACAGTAACAATTAAGTTAATATCGCTACTAGTAACAGCATTGTTTAATGCTATATTGCTCAATGCTACCAGAGAAACAATTAATATTGCTTGGTACAATTACATTATTAATTGNGAAGCAATAAGGAATACGCTTTTGGGGGTCCCTGTTGGCCCAGGAGACGAGCTGTCCGTTGGGCTTTTTTTTTTAACTCTTTCTGCCCTGTGGGCATTAAGAGGGCTTCTTTTTGCAAGCCCATTGTGGGCCTGGCCGAACCCACAATGGGGCTGCCGGGTGGTGAGGGACGGGGCCCGACATATCCGAACGGACTACCCCCGAAAAATTCCTAGGTATTTTTCTACCCGTTCGGATTCGAGCCCAGGTCCCCCAGAGCAATAAGCTGCCACTTTGACCGCTCGGCCATCCGGCCGCTGTCCGTTGGACTGGTAGTGGTATAGTCCATTAGTTTCAGGTGTCTCACGAAAATCTTGAATTCTTGATAGATGATCTGGTCTTCTATAAAGGTGTATAGTTCGCAGGGTCAAAGATACCCTCGTTCCACAATAGCCTTACAAAGATTTGCACGGTGACTAATTCACGACAGTAATACGAGCAGCTAAATACTCCACTGTCTGGAAATGTGTTACGTTGAAACATCCTGTGCTGGGTACGCGGAGTTGCCACTGTGATCCTGTACATTTTGTAAAATATTTTTTTAACATCGATTTTTCTTAAGGTAGTAGTAAGCTAGGAAAGTTTTCTTCTAAGTGAATGATACACAAACATCTCGACATTTTTGGGTGGATCTAATATAAAAGAATCCTGGTTACAGCTGTTGCAATGGCTAACATCTCTAAGAGCCTTCCAACAGCTTCTCTAGACATAGAAAGTCGCAATGCGAGTGTGTTTGACATATTCTTCACATCATCTACCAAATACGCAATACGCTATCTTGATACATCTCCATTTTCTATGTCAATATCCCCCCAAAACATTCTGTACATGACATAAACAAGCTTAAAAACACTTTTTATATAATAAGGGATCAATATCTTAGTGTATAATTAATTAATTTTGTATAAAAATATTCTCATAAATCATATTTCGAAGGCAACTACCACATTACACAAGAAAAAAGGAACAGAAAGAGGAAGAAAAAAAAAAATAATAATAAATTTATAAAGAAAAATTATAGCTTACTCCAGAGTTTTGGAACATTTGTTTTGTGCCATAGCACGTATTCTTTGACTTTTATTTATGGTTCTATAAATATTATTTATTTCTTTAAAAATACTTTATCTTGGTTAGAAGGGTGGATACGAAGTTTCCTATTTTTCCTTTATTTTTCTTTTTTTATTCTTAAATAAATAAATATTTTTTAGGTCGCTAAAATTTATGTTTTAAATTTTAAAACTGTGTTAAATTTATGTTTTTGTAATTTAAATACATTTCCACCATAGGATTTTTATAAGCAAACAACACCTTTAGGTCGAAAGGTTACTGCGGTGAAGGTCATATCGTCTAGTTCAACCACGCAAAATTCTTTGTAATTTCTTGCTTAAAAAAAATTAGAAAAATTTATACAAAATTCATACTACTAGATGGCAGTATGCAAAATTTTCTTGTAAAAGAGTATAATTACACAAGATTATAATCTATACATCAAGAGGGAGGTCACCTTTAAAGTGTTTCTTCTCGACGATTATTGGAACAGATAGATGACCTTATACAACCCGCACAGGTGATGAATCAGAATTAGTGGGAGAACCTGATCAGCGAATGACCTTATCAGTGAAAGTGCATCCTAGATTACTACCTTTCTTTCTGTCTCTTCTTTTCACCTACACACTACGTACTCTTAAATACGTGGGTTTCAGGGTGTGGCGGATCAGTCCCACACTAAACGCCATTCTGTCTGTTCGTAATACGAATTTTGCTCCCTTTGTTCTCTGTTGTAATTAAGTTATTAAATGTTAATGCAACTAGACGAAAAATACGGTTTTATACTAAAGCAATGAAGGATCGTATACCAATTTCTAACTTGATGTATGTTTCGTAGACTCTTCTACACTAATGTCAGGTTACTCGGAAAGAAAATACAATAAATGATCCGTTCTTGTTAATAAATCATAAGAGATATTCTGATGTATCTGAAATCTTTAGTAACGTACTTTTAAGGGAAGTAGAATATTGAATCGAATATAACTTGTTGTTTTGATGTATGAAGTTAAAAGCTTTACATCTAGATGATTCCCATGAAATTAAAGTATCCTTTTAAATGTATTTAAAACAAATATATTGATTATTATTCACGACGAAGAGGGAACGAACGAGACGAAGAAGAAGAGGAGGAAAAACGAGTTTACAAGGAAAGTTTTCTTTAAAAAAATCCATCAAAATCTTGAAAAAAATCACTTAAAGAATCACTTATAGAGTACTTTTAATAATTAGGAAAAATTTACAAAAAAATCAATTTTATAAATTTATCATTTTAATATCTTTCACTACAGATTTATAAATTGAAATCTTGTGATGTAACAGCTTTAAACTTAGTCTTTTTATTTCTTGCTGACTGACCTTGACATACTAAAAATTATCCTGTACGTTTAAATGTAAATTCTTTAGTATTTTAAAATAAAATATAACTTATAAAAACTTTTACATAATTTTTAAATAATATATATATATATATATAATCTACTGTAAAGATTTTTCCATTTAATCACCAGGATGTAATGGAATTTCAGCAGTTTTGTATGTTATAAACAAGTTAAAGTTGGTAAGTTTGTATTAGAATTTACACTAAGCAATGACCTCTCGTTCCATAAAAGATCGTTAAATAGAAATTTAATAGAAAGAGAGTCTTATTTTATTATAAAATACTCAAAAGAGGATCAAAGTTGAGTTTTAATGACGAACAGAAAGTGTAGAAAGTGGGTGAGTTACGAGAAATCGTAATACATGTTGACGATGAGATCATCAGATGTTTTATTTATAGGAAGGATGTCAGACGAAATATATCAAACACTTTATTACCTTTTCATCGAAGAAACTAAAGATAATAAGAAACATAATTTTTTTTCTTTTATCTTAATTATGGAGGGAAAAAATATATTTTTTATCGAGTAGTTTTCGCTTAAATATTAAAGATGAAGACATCTCATTGCTTCTTCTATCGATTTTTTCTCGATCTTCTTGACTAACAAACTCTTATGTGACAAAATAAGTGTTTTTTATGCTTAATAAACATTTAAAAATATAAAATTATAATTTAATATTATCTATTTGTTTGTTATTCAAGTAAATAATCGGTATAAGTTTCAAAATATCTTTAGGATTCGTATTTAAAACTATAAACTCTGATGATAAAATTGATAAATTTCGCTAGTTTGTTTCGTTAGTCTGAGTGTCTGTCCTGAATATTCTTAGAAAAACGTTAAAGTTGAAAATTTGTAATTTATTTTAATCGTTTGGCTGTCATCCGTTAACCGTACGTTCGGTTGTCTGTACATCAATATAATACGATTAAGTTTAATAGTTTGTTCGTTAGTTTGACAGTCTGACCGAAAGATATTTAGATAAAAATGCTAAAAAGTTGAAACTTCGTAATCTATTTTAACCATCTGTCCGTTGTCCTTTAACTGCCTGTTTGTCTGCTTGTCTGTATATCTGTCTATCTGCCACGTTTCTTGAAAACTAATAGAAGTAGACATTTTTTATGAGCTTTTTGAATAAAAGCACTCAAATTAATTGTTATACAATTTAATTTTTCTATATTTTATTTTATTTTCATTAATATATGAAAACAAAATAAATTTCAATATATGAGACTGTTTTAAACATGAAAAAAGAATATTAAAAAACAATTAATTAATTTTTTAATCGACATAAAAATTAATTGCATAAAATTATAACTTATAGCATTTAATTACCATTAAGAATATACAAAACAGTAATTAAAAATAAATATATAGCCTACATGTAATTAGCAATTATGTAATTTTGTTTAACTGAAAAACAGTACTTTTTATTGTTTTTTTTTTGACAGATAAAAATCGATCTTCCGAACAATAAACGTAATTAAGAGTTGACAAAGCACGTTACATCGAAGACAAAACAAAAAAAAAATTCGAAATTTGGATGCGTAAACAGGACCTTAATGCGATCTTTAATGAGTGAAAGGAATATAAACTTCACAAATAGCAAGTTTTATTGCTTTTAATAATTTCGGCTATTAAACTGTTAATGATGTTTTAATGCGAATACTGTTCACTCAATTGTTACTGTAGAAGCAATGGAGTTTCCACGTATACGATCTTGTTACTATAATAGCATGTTCCACAAAACAATAGCGTGATTAACGGATAAAAAAAATCCCGTTAATGAAGATTATAGTATATATATATATAATGAACGTGCTACTAGATTCTCGTAATAGCATACATCCCTTGTATTGTTAGACAATTGATAATTCGTTATTAAAGAAGACAATGAGGATATTTATAAATATTATACGTCAGTAATATCTAAATTGAATCTTGGCTAATTTTGTCAATAGAAAGGGCTTATATATAAACAATATGCTACTATAATGCTGTAGTAGAGATGCTACTAAGTAATGTTACTAAATTACTATAATACTATAATAATACAAATATGTTACATACTACAGGAATGTTATTATAGCAGCAATTACTAAGCTACTACAGTACAATGTATGTACTATACTTCTGTGTACTCTGTAGTAATTTGTAGTATTACCAAACTGTTACATCATTGTAATATTATAGTAGTTTAGTAAAATTGTAGAAATGATACTATAGTATTATTATTATACTATTGTATTAGTTATTCTATTAGCATTAGTAACTCCCTCAAACTTATATTTTATACTGCTATAGAACTATAGTAATAGCAGTTTAAGAATGCTATTATAGGACCCAGTACTTGATTATTGTAGTGTTATTACTATACTACTATAGTATGTTTCTTCAAACAATTCTTACTAGAATTGAAATAAAATTTTCTACTTTTATTCTCTTATAAGAAAATTTGTTACTGTAGTAGTATAAGGATAACTATTACAATGATAGTATAGTAGTCTAGTAGCATATCCTATAATAACATTCCTATCTACTATTTAGTATTGCTAAAATTACTATACTTGTATAGCAGTATAAAATATTAGTTTGAGAAATGCTATTATAGCAGTATAGAGATGCTAATAGAATAACTATTACTGATTTCTCTAAAGAAAGTCAGTGTATATAGCTTTTGCTATTACTATTCTACTATAGTACTATAATAATACTACTAGAGTAACCATTGTGACTTCCTTTTAACAGTTATATAATTCATTTACTGTCTTAATTTTCAAATTTGCATATTGTTATTATAGAAGCACTGAACTTATTAAAAAATGTGTTTAAATTGTGTTTTTTAAAGTAAATTTACATTATAATTATATTTTACAGTTTACAAGTAATTTAATTTTTTTACTTAGAAAAGTAAAAATTAGAAAAAAGGGAATGTTTTTATACTGATAAAAAAAAGCCAAGAATTTTTGTATAGAAGTTTAGAATCTTTTCTGGATATAGGATTTGACAGTTTCTCTATACACATATATAATATCGAAGCAGATTTTAATACAGGACGTTCCAATTCAGAAATTCTATCCTATTTAATGCATAAAAATAAAGATTAAGAAGACTTTTTCCTATCCGAAAATCCTGTTAAATTGCTTTTTGTTGCGAAGATTTAAAAAAAAGAAAGAAAAAAAAATTGTTATTGCTATAGCACGACCTTTTATTTTATTTTATATCGATTTTCTACCTTAAAAAATTCATTTTTACACCAAAAAATTATAAAAAATGTACCTTTATTAAGAGAAGTTTATGAAAATTTATCCAAGATTTATAGTTTTTCCTTCCTCCTCTTCTATGATCCATGATTTATAGATTTATTATTTTATATATATATATAAGAGGTCTTGTATATAGATAAAGATATATAAATTTGCTAGCATCAAATGTGCATTAAAATAAATAAATAAATAAATAGAATGGATTTGATGTGGACCCTCATTACAATTCCGTTGTTAAGCGTCTTGTGGAATAAATCTATGAATGGTAGTTTGGAGAAAGATGAAATATTATCATAATCGATAATAAAATATTTTTTTATTCGGTTTCTAAATTAAAAATCGAAAAAATGTCGATTAAAAAAATGAGAAAAATATTTAAAATTTATGTATGATGGAATGATGGAAAGTTATATTGTATATTCAATTTTTAGTTCAATTTTTATTTATTTATTTATTTATTTCCTTGATGATAAATGAAGTAACGAAGTCGAGCGATAAGGAATTATCTATTCTAATGATGGATTGCTAGTGTGGACGTTCGAGATAAGTCTTCTAGATAAACATTAAGTTTAAAACAGTTGAATTACACACGAAATTTAAAGGATATAATAAGTAATTTCGCAATTTTCAATGCTCCAGGACTTCGTGAGGAGTGGAAGACCATCATGGCGATTCCAGAAATCTTTAGAAGGTGGTCAGAAAGGAAATAATATGCCTTACAAAACTTTTTATATATGAGATACCCGGCTTTACTCGGGAAAACCCCAGAAGAGAGGTACAGATGCGCCCTGAGCACCACCTAAATCTGCCTCTGTATCATGGCCCAGAAGCTTTCAATAGTGGATTATCCTCTAACAAGTTTAAAAACTTATTTAAGACTTCCTAAACCTAAGGGGTTTTTAGTAGCTATTTATTTTAATGATAGTTGTTGTAGGAACGTTTGAGGTAACTTTTAAGAAGTTTATCAACTCCAAGTCATTCGTTAAACACGACCGAAAAAGAGAAAAGAAAATTAAAATTCTAGTTTTCAATATTTCAGGACTTTGTGATGATTGATAGACTTAGAAATTAAGAAAATTGTCAGTGAAGGATTATTCTATGAGCAAACTAAGCGATTGCTTAGGGTCCTCTAAGAGTGGCTTTAAGTAATTATCTATTTCAACGCTAGATTGTTGATAGGAACGTTTAAGGAGCACATTAACTATAAGATAGTTGAGTTAGAAACGGAAAAATAAAGGATTTAATAGAAAATTCCATAATTTTAAATATTCTAGGACTTCCTGTTGATTGATAAAACTAAGAAATCAAGAAAATTGTCAGTGATGGATTACCTTACAAACAAAGAGCTTGACTAGAATCCCGTTTTTAAGGGACTCAAATAGATATAACTGTATATTAAATTCCATTTATAAATATTAAACAGAGCATTTAATTTGGAGCTTAGCGCTTCAGATATGCTAACTTGCCATTACTTTACACTAAGAAATTATAAATTTAAAGCTGTTATAAGCATCAAATTAACAAATTAATTAAAAAGGTATTAAGCTTATTAATGGAAATAAGTCGGACATCATCAACTACAATTAATATAAAAAATGACATGAAAATTAGTTGCAAAATTGAATTACGATAATTAATCCACGAAATAATATAATAAATTTAAAGATTTTCTAGATTATAATTCACTTAAAATGTTTACATAGTTCAGAAAAATAAGCATAAAAATAAATTTTCAGTTAAATATTTGCTTGTGTACTATAGGCTACATCTTTAAGTATTATATAAATACAAAAAATAAGGTTTACGCTAATTTTCTGAAACTATAAGCTAAAAATAATGAAAAGTGCAATATTTTCTAGATATATTTATAGTTTCACAAGTGATTTTGTTAATTGTTCACTTATCGACAAAGACCTGGTATATTTACCAATGTGAATTACTGATAAGAAATTGAGGTTGAAGAAGGAAAAGAAAACGTTTGCTGCAATGAAAGTAATGAAATAAGGAAAGGAAAGTTTGGGCTATTTATGTGAGGAGTAACATAGAAATGAGGACAATGACTATTTGAGGATAAGAATAATGAGTCATTTATATGATGAAACATAGCTAATGACTAAAGTCGTGACAATGAATTTTTTCTAGTAAAATTTTAGAAAAATAAAGAATTTCAATTAAAAATTTAATTATTCAATAAAATAAAAGCGGCTTTTTCTTATTAAAATAAAATTTTAACAAAAAAAATCTTGTTGTTAAAGAAGAATTTTAATCCAGAAGTATTAAAATAATCGTTACAGACTATTATTCTTATGCAGAATTTATTAAATTATTTTTAGTGAATAATTTGATAAATATAAAAAGAATAATAGACTATAAAAAGATAAAAACTTCATAAATTATTCAAACTTACAAGCGTGCAAACCTTACGCAGAAATTAAAGATGAATGGGGTGAATAAGTTATACTAAATATATCAATTGGAATTATATGGTTCCAGTGAATAAAATTTAATAAAATTTTCTTTTATATAGAAATGCTAAATGGCCCATCTGATGCATTCAAAATTTTAGTGGTAGAGATAGTTGATAAACAGAAAATAGCTCATCTAGTCAGAATATTCCGGAAATGTCATACGATACGTGACCTCACTTTAAATTTGATGGACTTCTAGAAAACGATCATTAAATTTCACACATTTTAATGTTTCGATAAACAACTTTCTAGAATAGAAAAAGTTGTAGAAAAACGATGCATGGAGTCTGGCTAATTCCATCCAGCCATTTTATTGAAGGGATGGTGCAAGAAAATGGATAAACTATCGATTATCCATAGAGAGGTCGAATAATGATGATCGACTCTATCAACTAGAAGACATAATTTCCACCATCAAGCCACTGTTTTTGATAAGGAACTGGAAATAACGAATGGAAATGGAAAGAAAGACATTGACTTTTAGTAGGTCTCGCGTGTGATATAAAACCTTCCCCACAACGGTCAAGTGTCACGTGTTACTTTCTTTGTTTCCGTCAAGTTGACTGGAAATTCTTATCTCTCCTGTTCCCTATTCCATCAGAATTGTTTCGTTCCAAAGCCACTTTCATTTCGGAATCTGTTCGCTTCAATCTGCTGAATGAGATCCTTACTGGATCCATGCTTTAGCTAACTCCATTAGGTTTTATAACTTACCTTCCACCTTTTTACTTTACTAAATCAACTGAATTAATCTCTCATTACATTATTTATTAAAAACTATCTTTATATAAAACACAAACCGGAAAAAAATCATAAAAATAGCGTGCTAATTCCACTTCTAATCCACGTGGTTTCTATTAAATATATATATAATTGATTAACACATTCGTGTTGTAGTAGGATTCATTTACATGATACGTATGACAATACACCACGCGATTTGCTCCACATTTTCATAATCCACACCGCTCGTGCTCTATTTATTCACACATCACGTGATGTATTGGCTTATCAAATAGCTCGTGCTATGGTAATCCGTAATCCGCACGTGCTTTTATAATTGACGTAATGATCCAAATTTAGCGATCCGCCTTAAAATTTTTACATAATATTTAAAATTCATTGTTATTTAAACTATTAAAACTTTATAAGAAGTAAAATATAAGAAAATTATCTAAATGTGTTTACTATTATTTAATACTGTTTTTTTTTAAATGAATATAAAATATTAATTTTCCTTGTTTAAATTCTATATTTAAATTCTATAATTTTTAATTTGTAATTAGAGTATCTTTCTTTAATACATGTAATAATTTACATAACTTTATACTTTTTGGTAATTTAAAATTCATGTTTTTTTTTTTGCTGAGAATTGTATTTTTTTTTTGCGAAAAAAATTTGTATTTAAAAAGAAAAATCAATTGTATAGGTGCATGTTTAATTTTCTTCACCATAAATTCGATTTTTTCTTTATCTAAGATTCCATTTTCTGTTGTACTGTACATGTTGCGTTTCTGTTCTTCGTGTATTACAGTCCTTATCCATTTTTTTCCCCTGTCCTTACTACATGTTGCACTTTCGATATACGTTGTATCGAAGGAGAGAATCTTTCTTTATCTTTCGAAAGAACGAATTGATAAATTTGGATCTAAATCAGCATTTTAACTCAGAATAACAAAGGTTTTGTGCATTGTAAGGGAAACGCATCAGCAGCAATGTCATTAAAGTTGCATTAAGGATTTAAAAAAAGACATTATATATCACTAATTAGTAGAATCCTTACTTCTAGAGGAGTAAGCAGATTTTTTTTTTTGTATCTACAACTGTGGTTAGAATGTATCGTTGCATCTTAAAGTAGATTGAAATTTCTCTAGGCGTCGACTGAAATTTACGATAATTTTAATAATTTAAAAATATTTTTCCTAGTGAAATTGTAAGAAAATTATCTAGATATTTAAAGTTATTTTTAAAAAATCCTGGATATATCATGATTATTTTTAATTATATATAAAGCGTTATATGGCGATGCATCTCTAATGTATAGAGAAATTTATGTAAACTTCAGAGAACCTTTAGAGTTGGACAAAGATTGTATATATTGTAGTATATTCATATAATAGGAAGTTTTTGGTGTGGAAATTAACTGATTATCCATAAAATATATTTAAAATCTGAACAATTTATTCTAGTTACAAGAATTCTATATGGTAGTGGCTCATTATCCTATGAGCAATAAATGGCAATTAACTGAGACAATCACTAACAAGGAAATCCAAACAATCTTTTATAAACTGCTGCTGTTGTAAGAATATCAAAATTTAAATTTGAGCTATTCTAGGGACCCTAGATTGCCAGTGTGGAGCATGCGCAGGACGCAGAAGTCGCGTTATAAAACAAACAAGGATATCGGAGGATTCCCCAAAGAAAAACGTTTGAATTCAAAACTTTATAGTGCCCCCTAATTCAAATTTGCCTGGGCCCACAAGAAGCTATAACGCGCCACTGCTGTTTGGATTCTAGAGAATGTAAGAGCTGTATTCTTGTTGTTCGTGCAAACAGATTATATCCTGTACATTTTTTCTTAAGATTTTACCATGTAACATCAGATTATGTAGATTTATCAATAAGATTAAGTCGTAGAACAAGTGTATATCCATTACAGATTTAATATTACCATTTAGCACACGCTTCGGCTTCTCACGTTCCTCGTCAAATTTTTATCACTTAATTTAAAGATAATCTAATTTTTCCAGATTAAATATTATACGATATATTGATATAATAGTCAGAAAAGATTATCTATTGAAATTCCGAATCACGTGGCGATGGGGCTTAAAAAGAAATCTAAAATACATATATAAAAAAACCGGGTATCCTAGCAAAAGCAATGATATTTCAATAAATTCGAAGGGAATTATTTGGAGAAAAATTGATTGCTCTTTAAATTTTTCATTTCTGACAAATAGGAGCTCATTCGCTTCTTCCTCTTTGGAATTCTCCAAATTTAATGGAGTAAAACGTAAAAGGAAAATGGTAGAGCATAGTTGCCAAAGGCAACCACTCACCGAAAAGAGGAACAGAATTGAAAAAGAAGAAAGAAAGAAACTTTCAATATCGGTCAGTGTGAGCAAAGATCACTTGTCTTTTTTCTGTATCGACAGGGGATTCTTTCGTCTACCGCATCTTATGACTCGAGTGTTTTGGGCCATTTAGGATGTACTTAGCCGACGTCGAACCGATTTTATTCAACAAGTGAGTCTACTAAGAAAAATGATGTCGCGTGTCACCGCGCTAAATGATTTCCCGACTTTTCTTAACGGTTGAATTTATCTTAAGGTGATGATGCCCCGCTATAACGAAACGTTCGCCATTTTAGAATCTTCTCTTAATTAACTTAAAAAGAAAAATTATCATCTTACTAATTAGAAAAATTCCACTCTCTTAATTCTTACTGATTTTTATAGGGTTATTCTTGATGAAATCTTCGATAAATAATTATATGGATTCTAATTTCTCCTGCAGATTATTATTTAGAATGATAAATTAGATTTACCTGAAATTGCAATATGATTTTATGATTTTTGAAGGATTCCTGTTAAGTAGTTCGGAATAGGATAATTGGGATTCCTCCTATTACGTCATATGAACAACTGTTTAAATATTTTCAGTTCCTCTTAGTACGATATACAACACAAGCTACAAAGAATCGATAAGGATTATATTATAATTGGCATTTGTATGTAACACTATTCATTCATCAAATTAGCAAACTGGAATTATATATAATATATTCATATTATAACATATGAATACTTATTAATTGGTTAATGGAATATTATATGAGTAAAATTTAAATGTATAGTGTATAATTTTGATTTTTATATGAAATTTTATTTTTCTAAGTCAGGAGAAAAATACTTTCTAAGGTAACTTCTGCTTATTTTTGTAACTAGAAGTTTATCAATTTTAATAGTGGAAAACGTTATTCACGGGTTATAAGATACAGATTTTTTCCATTTAGTTAAAAGATAAAATGGCATCTTTATCAAGATTGAGGCGTTAAACGAAATTTCACTCTCTTTATAACCATGTGAAAACATATTGTGCTACACACTCGTTCCTTATAATACACGTTTCACGTTAAAATGATACAATCGACTAACTTTAAACGCCAGAATTTGCATTATTTCAATGGATAGAACCGCTTACAATATTTTAAACTTCGGTTTAACGTTGTAAAATCGCGCAACGCCGACTTCGAGACATCTAGCTGTAAATCTTCAATCATGCATGCGTGCAGCAGCATCATTTTCCAGTTTGTTTAACAGCCCGGAAATATCCTGAGCAGTCCAACTTACCGCTGCTAAGTTAAAACTATTAAACCACTGGCGAATAAATGTAAAACTTTCAAATAATAATAGTCATATTCATACATTTTCCTTCTTTCTTACGCCTTGAAGATCTCCAAGCGTTGCTTTAAGCACGCGACCAATTTAATTACTTTATCCTTTACTAATGGCATGCCGTGTGATGGTTTGAGGAAGAGACATTCTCCCTTAGCTACCACATCTCTTAGCACAATCAAAATCCTATGATAGTGAAATATTATGAATAAATCACGTGACAGATCTCGACACTAACCCTTCAAACCATAATTATAATTTTGCAGGAAACGATACGTAACCGAAGGCTGTTACAGATTAGAATCCGTGTCCCTTAGGACATTGGCCGAAAAGTAATTTACACTGCACGACCGGGGGCACAATCACGTGACGAGGGGGTGGTGACATTGCCCCGGGTGATCGGATGATAATTGAGATGTAAGATACAGACAACGTCGCGTCGGAATAATCATCTTCTAGTATCGATTGAAGTGTACGACTCCCACTTTGTTTCATAGCCCTCATTATGCTTTAATTACGTTTGTCATTTTCTGTTTCGTATTAAAATAAATCACTGATTTTATTAATTTTTTTTCTTACGGGGAGAGTCACGTGTCGAGTTTAAAAGGCGTCACGTGGCATTAACTTCCTCCCCTGTAACTTTTGAATTGGATGAGTTTTAAACGATTAATTTACGTAACGTGAATTTTTAGATAGCGTGATTTCTATCCGGGACTAAAATGGAAATTTTGTTAGACTGTGGTGAATCAGCATTAAGTTCTTATGGGAGGGGTGACTCACGATTTATCGTCAACTTCGTGTTACTAACTAAAATATTTTTCATATTGCTTAAAAATTTAGCTGTTTCACACCTAATTTGATTTTTTAAATGTAAAATTTACGTGACTTTTTTTTGTTTTGTTATAGAATCAAAAGAGAATTATACAGGAAACTGCAATAATATGGAATACAAAGTGGGCATTTAAATATTCATTTTCACCATTAAAACCGATCCTAACGCAACTTGAATTTTAAAAAACACATTAAAATGTTTCGAATTTATATAAAAACTATAAAATCACGTTATATAAATAGCCTAAAAGCTCTTAAATCACCGTCGAAGGGGAGGGGTGAGTCACGATTTTGTCGCAAAACCGCGTATTACTCTCTAAAAGTCCCGATAGATTTGTTAAGTTTTTCGAATATTTAGCTTAAAAACTTAAAATATAATTACTCGATTTGGCTCCAGAAGCTATAAACTCGATATTTAAATCATATAATTTGCATATAAATTAAAAAAGTACGCTTAAAGTACTACAAAGGTATATAATAAAAGAACCCAGACATCACTCGAAACGATTGGAATGAAGAAAATAAAGACAGTAAAGTATACCTATGTGAGACATTCAGGTCACGTGGTATAGCTTCTCTCACTAATCTCCAAATCACAGGACATAATCACCTGTCTGGACACAACCCTACACCTGGCATGAGCCTCACGTCACGCGACACTAGTTTCACAGATTAGTGTTTACAAGTGTTAAGTTACACACTAAAAATATAGGCCTATACTGTATATATTTTAAAATGCAAACACGATCAACCAAGTCACATCTAAATTCTGCATATTTTAAACTATAAACTTCCACAGTGTTTACTTACACACTAAATCAACTGAATTTTTATTGCTACAGTAAAAAATATATAAAGTTTAAAATATTAACATAAGCAACTAATATAAAATGATAATAATTCATTAACAAAGCTACTTTGAAAGTCTCCAAATATATATTTTTCATGTAACGTGACATGTTGCAGTCACGATATTAGAAAATTTACAACTTGCTACTACTACTAGAGCAGTAAAAAGAAAAAAAAGGGCAAAAATTAGTGAAGTAGAAGAGAAAAAAATGTATCTTTAGCAGACTATACTTTAAATGGAAACATTTTATTAAAGAGGATAGTCATTAAAACAGTTTTGTTACCGTAATAGCATGTTTCTTATCTGTTTTATCTATAACAACTTGGGTGTTTATAATGGGAAGTTTAAATATATATAAATAAAAAAATTGAACTTAATTAAAGTAAGATAAAAGAGCGATGTGTATCTAATAATGATAATGAGGATAATAAGTGGATAATGAGGGGGGAAAATGCAATTGATAGATTACTCTCTTTAAATCATTTCTTTTATTGTGGGAAAAAGTATTGTGATGCTTCATAATTCATCTTGGTTGAGTGTTATGATGTTTTTTTCTTGTTTCTCTTCTTTTATTTTCGAAGTTATCAAGGTGTATATCATAACTGATTTCTACTTTTGTTTGTTGCCAATGCTACTTTATTTATCTCGGAAAGACGATAGCATTTTCATTTCTTTATTCTTGTTTTCTCGTTTAAGAAGAGGATTTTCTTATTTTATCCTCACGTTCTCGTTGATGATGACCATGATGATGTTCCTCTTCAAACCTATTCTCTTCTAAACCTATCGCTTCTTCTTGTTTATTAATTAATTAATATAATTCTGTTCGAGATGATGATTTTATACTGGTATATATATTTTTTACTGTTTAAGATAAAAATATCTTTTGTTAGAAAGGTATTTTAATTTGTTTTCTAACTTAAAAACATAGTTTATTCTCTCGTTTAGTGTTTAAGAAGGTGTAAAATTGCAAATTATCAAACGGAATGTGCAATCTGGAGTTAAATTAATTATCATAAATAAACTATTTAATTGCAGAATTACTTTCATTTTTTTGTGCTTTTGTTAATGAAAAAGATATTGTTTGTTTATTTCATGTTGATATTTTATAAGAGTTGATTTCTTATATTAAGCTTCTATACTTTATTATCCTTATTTTAAGAAAAATTATTGCGTTGTAATATATTTACTAGATTTTTTTTATCCAATTATTTCATTTTTAAGGATGTTATTAAGCTTTTTAACTTGTTTGTTGCTATTTTAAGCGTATTATAAGCTATTCTTTCCATTTTAAATGTGCTGATATTAATTTCTATACTAAGGAAGGTCATTGCTTCTATTTTTAAAAGGTACATCACGAAAAATTATTGCTTCTATTCTATTGCTCTATCCCTATTTTAGGGGAGAAGATATTGCTTTCTCTTCTCTTTTCAATCTATTTTATAGAAGTTATTGCTGCTTTTATTGCAACTATTCAATATTTTAGAGGGAAAAAAGATAATATTCGTTTCTTTGCTTCTATTTTTAGTAAAGCAATTATTAATGCTTTTTTTCTTTTTATTCAAGGAAGTTATGCTTTTGCTATTGTTTTGTTTCTATTTTTAAATGAGTAGTTGTGGAGTTTTTAAGTCTCGTTTTAGGGAAACTTTTGCTATTTTAAAGAAAATCTTGCTTAACAATATTGCATCAGATAATATATATATATATATATATAAGAGGTCTTGTATATAGATANTGTTTTATGGGTTTATCCTTTAAAATTCTTAAGATTAATTTCCTGAAAATGATAAAGTAATGCTTAATTTACATATAAATGTGTTAATTTTACATAAATATATACACGTTAAATATAAACTACGTAAAGCACACACTCTACACATTAAAAAAATATAATTTTTTAATGTAAAATTAAACGCCAAAATCGTCGAAAAGTTACGGATTTTTAACAATTAGAGTAACAGAATAAAATAAAATTAAATTAATATTTCAAGTACATAAATAATTTTAAAAGTTGTCAATGAAAATAAATACGTAGCAACCTTGACACTTTCATTCACGGGGGTCAACAAATAACAGGAAATTTCAAAAGTTTCTTTCAACTCATCACTTCAGTCTCTATTTTTGTCTATGATAAAAGTTTATCGAGCACTTAAAATGTTGATTTAATAATTTTTATCAAAGACAGCGACATCAACAAAATCAAAGTTATCTAAATCAATATATTTAAATAATTAAGTGCTCTTTGTTTTAATACACAGAAATTGCTTCACGAAATCTCTTAACATTGATGCATCTTCCTATATGAAATTCAGATTTTTAAATACAATTTGCTTGTTGAATTTTGTATATTAATGCAACTTTTTTAATGAAATTTTGTAATATATGAGATCCTTGTATAAAAGAGTACGTTGCTATTTATGTATAACTATATTTTTTCTCCTAGGAAAGTAAAATAATCAATGAGACTTTATTCTCATAAGTTAGAGATTGTTGATGCACTTCCTGAAATTAGAAATTTTTTATGAAGATTTTCTCGTGAAATTATGCATATTAATACAACTTTCATACGAAATTTAGTGGTACTGTACATGAAATCCTTCTGTAATATTCCTAAGAAACTAAAGTAACTGAAAAGATTTTTTCCTCATAACTTTCAATTGTTGATAAGCTTCTATATGAAATTCAAAGTTTTAAACAGGATTTTCTAGTAAAATTCTACATATTAATGCCACTTTCTTACGGAAGAGGTTCTTATATAAGATAGAATGTTGATATATATAGATTTTTATAGTGAAGTAATGGATGAAAGTTCACTATATAATATGGAGATTGTTCGTGCGCTTCCTATGCAAAATTCAAAATGTTGATGATTTTATCGTGAAATTTTGGATATTAAATCAACTTTTTTTTATGAAATTCTATATCGAATGAATCCTTATGTAAGATAGAATGTAATANAAATACAATTTGCTTGTTGAATTTTGTATATTAATGCAACTTTTTTAATGAAATTTTGTAATATATGAGATCCTTGTATAAAAGAGTACGTTGCTATTTATGTATAACTATATTTTTTCTCCTAGGAAAGTAAAATAATCAATGAGACTTTATTCTCATAAGTTAGAGATTGTTGATGCACTTCCTGAAATTAGAAATTTTTTATGAAGATTTTCTCGTGAAATTATGCATATTAATACAACTTTCATACGAAATTTAGTGGTACTGTACATGAAATCCTTCTGTAATATTCCTAAGAAACTAAAGTAACTGAAAAGATTTTTTCCTCATAACTTTCAATTGTTGATAAGCTTCTATATGAAATTCAAAGTTTTAAACAGGATTTTCTAGTAAAATTCTACATATTAATGCCACTTTCTTACGGAAGAGGTTCTTATATAAGATAGAATGTTGATATATATAGATTTTTATAGTGAAGTAATGGATGAAAGTTCACTATATAATATGGAGATTGTTCGTGCGCTTCCTATGCAAAATTCAAAATGTTGATGATTTTATCGTGAAATTTTGGATATTAAATCAACTTTTTTTTATGAAATTCTATATCGAATGAATCCTTATGTAAGATAGAATGTAATATATATATATATATATTTTTTTTTTTCTAGGTAGGTAATCGATAAGACTTCACTTACATAACTTAGAGATTGTTGATGCTCTTCTCTTATAATGCTGATATTTTATATAGATATTTTATAATATTTTCAAATCTCATTCTTTTTCCCTGTGGATTACACTTTGAAAAATAACTCTCTAAAATTTTCTTTAAAATATATACTTGTAAGAGTTACATATATATAAAGAAATAATCAATAAGATATAATGGGGAATAGTTGTTTTCTTATAATATTATAATATGAAAAAATAAAAAATAAATTTATCAAATTTTCCAAAAAACAAGCTACAAATCGAATTTATGAATAATATTTCAAATTCTCTAAAAAATCTTATTTTCAAATTATTATTATTATTTTTTTATTATTATAAAAACTGAATAAATTTCTAGTTTATTTGCTTAAGACTTTTTATTCGTATTTACTTAATTTCTGGGAAATGTTAACAAAATAAGAAGCAATTAATGTTGAAAGATAACTAACAATTCCAATTTTTGTCTTCTTTTTATTTATTGCTCGTGTCAAACTAAGAAACAGAAGAAACTTGTAAGATAAATATAGCTCTTCAGCATCCCTTGATACTCCATTTGGGCAATCATATTAATCATCTATACGCTTACTGCAATTGCAGCATCGAGTTAAAATAAAAATAAAGAGGAAAAAAATTATATATATAAGAAAATTTTACTTTATTGCTACTAAATAAGAGCGTATAATGAAGGAAAATTTTTAAAATTGTTAGTTCTAGATGAAAAAATGCATAAAAACCCTAACAAAAACTTTGAGAGTGGTTTCATATATATATATATAAATCCACAGGGATAATGAGGATAATGGTGATGATAGAATTTCTGAGGTATGTGATGAAGGTAATGAGAACAGAGTCGCCATTCAAAAAAATTAAAAGGATTTTTGTTTTGTTATGGAATTGTCCTGTTGGTGAAATGAGAGATTTATGAAAATTTAATCACTTGTCAGAAGAATAATTTTAAAGCAATGTTTTACTATACCAAAGTCATGATATCATACCAGAGCCGGATTTACGCATATGCTGAATAAGGTAGGGCCTCACGTTATGAGTTAGGGCCGTAAAAAACGACGTGACATTCTCGATTTATTACACTTCCTTTTTTCTCCCTTTATAAACTTTAAATCACATTGATTTTCTGGACTTTATAGTTAAAATTTATTATATAAATTCTGGTCCGGGTTCTTCTATATAAACCCAGGTTTACAGTCCCTAAACTATATCTAGGAGAGAGGGAAGCTTCTTCTCCCCCTCGTTGGTCCTAGATACAGTTTAGGGCCTCTCAGCTTAGAGTAACAAGTCTAAATCCGGACTTCGTTATGAATGATTTCTAAATAGAAATTTATGTTTTATGGGTTTATCCTTTAAAATTCTTAAGATTAATTTCCTGAAAATGATAAAGTAATGCTTAATTTACATATAAATGTGTTAATTTTACATAAATATATACACGTTAAATATAAACTACGTAAAGCACACACTCTACACATTAAAAAAATATAATTTTTTAATGTAAAATTAAACGCCAAAATCGTCGAAAAGTTACGGATTTTTAACAATTAGAGTAACAGAATAAAATAAAATTAAATTAATATTTCAAGTACATAAATAATTTTAAAAGTTGTCAATGAAAATAAATACGTAGCAACCTTGACACTTTCATTCACGGGGGTCAACAAATAACAGGAAATTTCAAAAGTTTCTTTCAACTCATTTCCGTTCATCTCTTTGTATGCCAGAAATAAAACTTTAATACTTCATAATATAAGATACATCAAGATTTTTCTTTTTACTTTCCTTTTTTTTACATAGTCTTTCTAGAATGATACAAAGTACAAAGTATTGAGTATATTGCGAAGTACTGTACATTGTATTTGCCTTCTATTTTCTCCAGATTTTCTCTTTGACACTTGTAACAAATGATTGATGATGGGTTAGTTCCTATCATCTTCCTTATCTGTAATACATAGACAAAGGATGTAGTAGTTTCTGCAACTCTGCTGATATCCTGCTAAATATTGCTATTTTGTGATCATTCTGATGTTTATATATATATATCACTCTTCAAATATTGAAGCTATGATGGATCTAAAGACTTAGTATTACACGTTACAGTATGCTTAAGGCTCTTACAGACGTGAAGAAAGAAGATAGTCAATTATATATCATACTAGTAAAATATACTGCTTAGAAAAAAAAATTATTGCTATAATTTCTCAACTAACTTCTGGTCTTTGACTCTTCTTTATTAATTCTCTACAGCTATTAAAGTGTTATTTTACAACATAAACAAAGCATTAGCATAAGTAATAAGCTGTAATAAAGTTTTTAACTTAAGAAATGCAGATTAGATCTTAGGAGACGATGTTAAATATCAAGATAAAGGATAGCAGAAGAGAAATTGTTGTTTGTATCACAGCTTTTTTCTCCTTCTCTCTCTTCCTTCTTTGCTTTACTTCCTCAAGACAAATTATTTTCTCATTATTCCTAATAGAAATATATGTTTGTTTACTCTGAAGAAAATGACTCCATGTTAGAATTTGAATCCGCTGGAGAATTAGTTTAAAAAGTTATAAATATAAAAAATATATATGATGTAATTTTGTGGATTTTAATGAATTAAAAAAATAAGTACCTTGGTGCAATCATACAAATTTTAACGAAAAAAAATTATTTTAAAAAGACGATGTTGAAAAGTGTTGAAAATGATGCAAAAAATTAAGATAAAAACAGACATTTTGTAATTTTACAAATTTAGAAAGAAGTTTACTCGATAAAAGTTAGAAAAATTTAGCTTTTAACCTTAAAAATTTCACAATTTTATACCTTAAATTTTATTTTTTCTTAAATAAATATAGAAAATACCCGTTAGAAAATCTTATCTTCCTTCAGGAATTTTCAATGAAAAAAAAAGACTAATAAAATCTATCTTTTCCATTTTTTTAAAGTTGTAATTTAATATAAAAAAATGAAAAAATTCTAAACATTTTTACGTTATAAATTTCCATTAATAAATGATTAAAGGGAAGAAAAAGGCAAATTCCGCAAGTTAACTTTCTTACAAGTGAAAACAGAAAATGATTATCTCGTATCATGAAATATTTAGTTAAAATTTTTATCCCTTTTTTTCCTAACAAAAGAAGAATTCATTAGAAATCAAATCTTAACGAGTTTTAAATGACCCTAACCGAATGTCAATTGAAACAAAAATGACAAACCAATGCTTTGTGTACAATTAGCAAAACCTATTTGCAATTCATTCGTGTCAACAGAAGAAAACGAGTTTTATCATTTAAAACTCACGCAAAAGTTTGAAAATAATTATGAAAGCTTAATCATCATTATTAAAATTAGCGAAATAATGTAAAGAAGTTCAAGAATAGATTTTTTTGGTCATTTATAAGGAGAAAAATAGCTTTAGAAATGTACAAAATAGCTTATAAAATGCATTAAAACGGTACAAAAAAGTTTTATTTATAGATAAAAATAATTTATATCTATTATAAATGTTTTTTTGTAATTTTTTTTTTCATAAATTAAAACTAAATTTCAAAATTATATTCTTATACAATAATGCTGTTCCTCCGACGAATACAGTTTAAAACTTTTTATATAAAAATAAGTTAGAAAATTTTATTTTACATCAAAATGTAATTTAAAATCTATTTTCTTGTAGAAAAATAGAGTGTTTAGAGTATTTTGCTATATAAAAATATAGTTAATTTTTCTCATTGACGGATGTATTTTAAATGTTTAATATTATATTAAATATTAATAAGAAGTTTAATGAAGTAAAATATAATTTAAAAAACATATTTTTTAAAAAATAATTTTGGTAAAAAATCAAAATATAGAAACTTTTTGCATGAAAACATGTTTCAAAACTTTTTCTACGTAAAAAAATACAATTCAAGTATTTTTTTTTTTCTTGTATTAAAGCATGGTTCAGAAATTTTTCTCACATAAAATATGCTTCATAAATTCTTTTCTTATAGGGAAAATAATATTAAAATTTTTTGCAGGTATAAAAAATATATTTAAAAAATTTCTTCTTGCATAAAAAAATTTTTCCTAAGTAGAAACATGTTAATAAAACATTTTATTTTCCATAAAAACATGTTTAAGAAAATCTTTTTCTATGAAACAAGATTAAAAACTTTACTAAAAGAGGCACACAATTTTTTCCCCACTTCGCTGTTTCTTAGAGAAATTTCATTTAAATCGTATTATATTCTTGAATTTGAATGTATTTCACATTGAAGGCTGTACAATTGAATAAAATCTCTATCGCATCATCTTCAATAGTAATATTTAGAAGAGACAGAAACGAATATATATATATTTACTAGAGATCTTTGATGTCTAGCGAGGAAATAAAGATAGTTTCGAAAGAGAATACCCATTTCTATTTCTGAAAAAAATGAAAAAAAGAAGAATGAAAATGAAAAAAAAAGAAGAAAATAGTATAAGTTTCTATCAGGCATTCTTCTTTGAGCGGTGAGAAGCACAAACTGGCAACAATTCCATTTCCAATATAAACAGAAATGAGATACCAAGCAAGGAAAGATGGAATTACTCAGCGAAAACCTACCCTGATTGCCCTCCTCACTCCAACTGTGACGTTAGACTCGATGGCACATGCGCATAGTTGTTGCCCTCGAGGTAAAAGCTATGACTTGAGTTGTGGCAGGAGGCAACCAGTTCTTGTCTAGACATTGCAGCGATTGAACGTGTTTTCTCGCTCTAGCTGATGTTCTGTGCCACAAACGATGATTATGGAATGTTTCTGATGTCTTCTACTAATATATCTACAGATTAAAATCTTCCATATAATTATTTAAATAATGGAATTAAATTTAATACGTCCGCTATTCTACTTTGGCTTGTATTTGGTATCGCAGTTGACTGGATGCGCTACCGAAGGTGAGTCTCTTTTCTTTGTACTTAACGGTAAAGTTATGCTGTAAAGTTTACGGGAATGTAGTTTTAAGTATAGAAAGATTAGTCGGACAAAGAAATGCCAGAACATGTAGTTCTAGACACGTGGGACTTAGATTGCAACTCCACCCTCGTGTTGTATCGTACATCAACCATTGACAGATTGATGGATCCGAAATATTTTGTTTTAACAGAGGAAACGCTCTATGGCTTTATTTTTTTATTAACTTATATCGAGATAAAATGCATATAATATGACGTTAAAAATGTATTTTCTTCTATATAAATAATTTATTGACATTATTTTTATTGCTTTTTTTTCTCTTACATTTCGCTTCTAACGTCCCAGTCCTTCTGTTCTCTTGTAAGAATTTACGTTAAATACGTAAAGTTTATGACTTATTCAATTGTTTAAATATTTAATTTTTAATCAAAAGCATTCATTTACGTATATGAATAAATAATTATAATTATAATTAAGTGAATGGTAATGTGGTACTTAGCTTTATAACGTTCTGTACTTGTACTTATAGTATAATGCGCATCCCAAGATATATATAATATATATATATTTAAGAATATATTTTTCAAAATTTATGCAAATAATCTTTGTAAATTATCAAAAAAAATGCTCTAAATTAAGGATTTTTTAAGAATAAAGAGGATCTGAATCGATGGATGGTATGCAGAAAGGCATAAGCGCGATTAAAAGGAGTTGATTGAACATGTGCACTCTCCTATGACTAACCAAAGCGATACCGAACTCACCAAGGGAGTAGAATTCATTCTAATCGTTGTTATAATGGATTATCCAACTATCTAATTTGACTTCCATTAATTGCCACGAAGGAAACCTTGAAACGTAATTCATAATTAAAATTAGATTAAGTGAATATCTAAGCAAATTTATGTCTTGTGTGAGTTGGGTTCGTTAAATATAAATCCTTCAATTCTTAAATTTTATATTGTCAAAAGGGATCGAATGTATTTAAAGGTAATCGTTTGCTACTAAAGTTACAAACGATTGAGGATAATCGTCGATAAGTCCCATCTTCATCACGACAAATTAGAAATTGTGAGACTTGTCAAAGTTTATTAACAGGAATGCGATTGGAGTTTAAGCGTTAAAAAATTGCAAGCTGCAAAACCGAATCGAAATATATCCAAGGATGAATTTGATGACGTGAAGAATTGAATAAAAGTAAGAATTGAGATAAGTAGGAATGAATTTTTTTGTATAGCAGAGAATGAGATTGTGTGACAAGATGAATCAGCGTGAGTGAAGATGAATTGTGGTAATTGAAGATGAATTGGAATGAGTTATGGCAAATTGTACGAGATGGAGTGAATAATGGTAATCGTAATAGCCATGTTACATTTAAGCAACTGGTTTGAAGAATATCGACAATTGTTGTATATAAAAATATGAGCAATTTATAACGAAAAATTTAAAAAATTGATAGAGAAAATTCAAGAAATTCCTAAGAAGAATACCAGTCATTGTTGCTAGTAATTCGAGAAAAGAATACGAGTAAATTAAAATTTTTGTTTTAAATAATTAATAAGGCGAATAATGAATAGAAAAAAATTGAATAATTGACGTAAAAATTATTACTAAAAATTTAATGGATTCTTATTAAGAATTTAAAGACATTTTTATAATAATTAATTAATTAAATTAATTAACATGAGAGAAAAAATTCAAAAACTTGAAAAAAATTTTTTAAAAACAACTGAAGAATTTGAAAATTAATTTTGAGAATTCAAGAAATTGAGACAAAAATTAGGAAATTAATATGAAAACATGCGAAAAAAGTAGCAAAAAATCGATTTAATATAGAAAAATGAAAGAATTAATTAAGACGAATTTAAGAAATTAAATACTTTAGGAAATTAATTCCAAAAAATTCTTAAAACTAAGCAAATAAAACCGAGAAATCGTCAACAAAGAATGATGACGAATTAATGCAAATGACAATATATTGGTATAATTGTCAGTTAATGAGAATCCGAGTAACAAATTACGAACTTAACGTGAGTTTATGTAACTGTCATTAAATTGGTGCAACGGAGCAATAAATTACTTAAAAGAAAAGAATCAATTAGTTCAAAAAAGCGTTAATGCACTTCACAAGTCGATATAGAATGCCACGATATGCTTTTATAAACACGAAAAACAGCATTTCATGCAATCGCTTAAGATAATGTCAAATGAAATGTTCGGGTCACAATATAACATCATCCTTTAAGTCTAAACTGAATTCGGAGCTTTAAATTTAATCCCATTCCCGATGGTATGTTGCCTTGATATCAGAATGTACTACATTGACGCGGTTTTACGAAGAATTCTATAAATAAATACGCATCTACCGACATAAATTTACTTTAAAACATAGCTTAAAATGTATAATACATGATGTATTTTTTATCTTCGTATTTTTTTCTTATGATAAATTATCTTTGTTGCCAGACAAGAATTGCTATTAGGGATTGTTGCCCGGCCTAAATTATGCCTTCTGTTGCCTGTTTATCATTTAACCTTTTCGTGTCAGCTACACTCTTATGCAACTTTGATCGGTCCAAAGTGGTCAGATTGGCCCAAGGGTAAAGATATGTTAAAGGTTATACTACAGTATTGATAACATAATCTAGACTAAATGTCCCGTAGTTCGTATGAATTGTATGTGTAAAGAGTAATCACTTGACCCGCAACGGTTAATTTAAAAAAATAAAATAAAATAAAAATAAGAAACAGGAATGGACGCGTGACTTATTAATGTAACTTCTTTTCGATCGCGTGATTTGGTATAATGATTTTATTCATGGATAATACGATTAGGGAGGAAGAGTAACGGGATTTAGATGACCTAACTGATGTATGATCCTACCTTCGATAGTAGAAAGAACTGTTCTCATAGCTCTCACATTACCTATGCGAAAATATTATAATTATGTCATAGGTGTATCGGTCTGCTTGGAATCACGTGAACGTCACGCAATGTTTTTTTTAAACCCTAAGTGACAGATGACACTATAAAGAGGGGGCTAAAAAGGTATATATACTGTATATACATATTACGGCGAAGAGCGGATGTAATTTTCGGTAAACCACGTGATTCACGGGAAGCCAATAAAGTTTGTTCGATAATTAAGGCATGCTAGGTTGTAAACTTGGTCCACTGGCCTTTATAACCTAAGGTATAAGTAGTATATAATAACAATTCATAATTGCCTTTATAGGGTTTCCTGGAAGTGATACTGGAACTGGTCGAATATAAATTATCGAATAGTAGCACGATAAAGTGACGACGGACCTATTAACATTTGTAAAGGGAGTGGAAGAAAGAGAAAGGAGAAGAGAATAAACGAGGGTTTAAGTTCACCACGTGACTCGGGATACCTTTTTTTTCTTGTTGTGCTTACGTAGTTAAAAGATATTTCTCTCGAGTTGAACGAACTCGGGTGTTATCCTGTAGAATACTTGTTGCCCCACCTAATCACCTGTAAGGTGCCGGTCGGGTGACCACAAATAAAATATGGGGGGACCAATTTGCAAGGAAATTTGCATGGGTTGTGTATCGAATACAGTTTATATGCAATGCCATAGGTAAACTGATAATATGTTCCTGATTCAGATGATATTTTATGCATCAAAATCGCACGGTATACTATAGAGATCGTAATCAAACACTTGACAAAAGTAGAAATTTGGTCGTGCAATTTTATTTCCTGCACTAGTAACATATTCAAAATTCTATGATTTAAATTTTTTTTCGAAAAGTTTTAAGATATGCCGAACAGAAGACGTGAAAATATAATAATAATAATAATAAAAAGAAGAGTAGGATATAAAAAAGAGCATATCTTTCTGGTTGTGTTGCACGGCATATCTTTCTAGTTCTTCTAGATAATAGAAGCAAGTAAAAAAAAAAGAAAAAGTGGCACGAATAAAGTGGTCGGTAGGATTTAAATAAAATATTCAAAAAGTTCCCCCGATACTTTTTAGAAGTTGGAATTTTTAGCTAAAGAAAAATTCTTATTCATAGAAAGAAGAATGAAATTATTAGATTACTAACAAACGAATGTACCATTTCTTTCAATACCCAGAGGAAGAATAGTATACGGAAAAGAGTAATCAATGTAATCGAATTTCAATGGCGACAAAGTGTTCTGATTCACTCTCCATCGTTGCTATCTGCTTGCCATAATTATTATTACAAGAGCTACAGTTATCGAGAATTTAAGAGTAGAGCAGAAGAATGATGCGAAGATAAAATCTAATTATTTAATTATCTAACTCGAAAATATTAAAAAGAAGTAAATTTTTTTTATGGATCGGGTATCGTGCATTTCTGTAATCAAGTAACTTCGAAGGAGGAAACTTCTTTTTAGTTTTATGATAGGAAACTCCCGTGAAACTCCTACGTGAGTCTGTGTTTCGAAATTGCAACGTTCTAATTTAACTTTTAAACTATCGTTCAATTTTTATGTAAATTAATTTATAATTAATAAACATATTTCTTAACTAGGACAAAATTTGGTTGAAGTGATCTTTAACATTGATTTTTTGATAATTCTTTCAGGAATTTATAATTAATCTTGAGATTCTTGTAAAAATAAGCATTATTTTGTTATGAAAATGCCATTTTTTTCTTTTAAAGTGTCTTAATTTTATATAAAAAGAGATTTGTTTATGTAAATCAATGGAGTTCATACTTCATCAACCGGATATTACTACAAAACTTTATTTGCCTGTCAAATATCCCGTAGTTTGTTAAAATGTCAAGTTTAATTACAAAATATGATAAATTTAATTATAACTACAAACTATTGATTATGATTTTAAATAATATCTCGTTGTATCGGTTCAGAATTCACAATGAAACAGGTTTTGTCTAATTATATTTTGATGGCTCTTCTCACTTACAGCATATCAAAACTGTTGCTATTTTAATACATTTTTTAAAAAAACAAATAACTTAAAAATAAGAATAAAATTCTCGAAATTTAATTATTTGATCATTAACTTAAATACATTTTTATATTTATGCGTTTCTGATGTTTATTATTTAAAATATTTTTATGATGGAAGAATGAAGTAACGCTTCTCGGTAAAACTGTATAAAATTAGTCCAATTTTAATTTAATTAACACATTCTAACTTTTTCTTTATTAAGTATTTAATCCGACGACACCATTAAACTCTCTCTTGATTGTTTACATTCTCTTGAGTTTTTTAAAGTTTTTTTTTACGAGAAAAATAATAAAAATAAACGAACGCTTAAAGCTATTAATAATACAGGAGAAAGTCGACATTAATTATGAATTATCCTTGAACGATGTACTTATTATTTTCAAGGTTTTAACGAACAATTTCAAGGAAAACAACAAAATTTACTCACGCTTGTAATGATGGAAAGATATACACACAACACATTATATAACTAAAAATCTCTTTAAATTACACTTATATCAATCAAAATCTTGTGATTTCTTGAATAGTGTACAGTCTGAACAGCATTAATTAACTAAAAGATTTTCATTATTTAAATATTGATACAAGAAAAGGTATAAGTTATCGCATCCATTTTGCTTCTAAAACTTCTGTACACGTGTACAGCTGAAGAAAACAAGACTTGTACTCGTTTGTGATGATACAAAAGCACTGTACTGTACATACAACACGTTAATATATTCAGAAATATCTTTAAAACGCTCGAATATCAATCACAATCGTGCGATTTATAATTCTGTTACACGCAGACTGAGCAATAGTAATTAATTAAAAATTATTATTTAAATATCCGCATTTAATTAGAAGTGGAATTGTACGTGTCTGTATTGTTTTACGTACACTGTTGAAGTATACATATATTATTAAGTGCATGCCAAGCGGTCATATAGGAGGTAGAATCAATATTACATAATTGATGATTGATGCTGTGGTGTGACACATGATCCCACTAGAAATGGAACGATGCGATTTTGTTGAATGTTTAAGAAGTATTCGAGAAGCAATAAATGTTGGCAATATAGTTTCATCATTCATGCAAAATAAAAGTTATTCTTACTAAGTTATCGTATACATTATCCATTTCAAATACGTAGACAGTAGCGATATGTCAAGCTTGTCTCCATGATCATGCTGGTATTTTTTATGTCGTGTCGACATTTTGATAAAAGTTTGAAAATTTTTTATGTATACATTTATATAAATAAATTTTAAAAAGGCTTATTTAATGTCAAACGTAATTCTGATAGAAATAAAGTTTGAACATTTCTTTTGGTTATTTAACACGGTTGACATTTTGCTAATATTGTCGACAATCGTCTTAAATTTTCGGGAAAATATATGCAATTTTTTGTAAAAATCTACATCTTCTGTATAATTTATTAATCATGATTTTATATTCAAATATTCCTTCTGATTAGTAAAATATTAAAGAAGATAATTTGGAAGGTAAATTTATTATTGAAGAGTTTTGTATAATTTTTTATTGATAATTATTTATAATTAATTTATCATTGATAAGCGTAAATTAATTTATAAATGTGTTTAATCTTAAAGCAGAAGAATTTTCGATCTTTCATGCATTATATATAACTAAAAGATATTTAAAGAAATATAGCAGAGACGGATAGACAAGCAAACAGACTAAATATTTTTCAAGGAAATATTTAGAACAAAAAATTATCAATTTTATTTACTTTTTAGTATTTTTAAATAAGTTAAGAAGTTAAAAAACAATAAAATTAAGAGTAAAATAATTTTTTAAAAATTATCTTATTATATTAAATTATTTAGAAAAATGTTATTTAAATACAGAAATATGTTCAGTTCCGTTTGAAATTACATATGAAAATATTTTAAGAAATAGTTAAAAATTCAGCAGACAGACACACGAACAGAAGTTTAAATTTTTTAAGAAAATTTTAAAATTGAAACAGAAAATTGTCAATTTAGCATATTTTTAAAATTATTTTAAGCAATTTAAAAGCTTAAAATATCAAAGTTAAGTATAAAATAATAAATATATAATATAATTTTTTAATAAAAATGTTACTTTAATAAGATCTATAACCTTCTTCCATTAAATAAATGCAATAAAAATGTGTAATAATTTACAGCTTTGCTTTAATTTCAGTAAAGCAAAATTAAAAGGGGAAAAAAGATAGCAATTTAAAATTAAATTAAGCCATTGAAAACACAAAATAATTACCCGAAAAAATTCGAAAATTTGTCAAGTTTCCTCATTAAATTTTGTTTATTCTTCCTGTATAACATTACTATTGATATATTAACATGTAATAATAATAAATTAAAAGGAAAATTTACATAATTACAATATTTTGTCAGTTCATTGAATTAACAAATTCCATTGTGGAATATTAACTTTAGTCAACGATGACAAATAATATTTCTTTATAATATAAGTCAATCTCTAGGCACCATTTCATAACTGTGAATATTAAATATACCTTCAAACAATGATATACATCAATCTTTCTGTAATAATAGAAAATTTTTGAATTTTTAAACTAATTTTATTTTTTTTTTAGCTTTTACACAATGCAAATCATTTAAATTTGAAAGTGCACATTTACTATTCATAGACATGTCACTGTACTTCCAATGGTTATTTCACTGTTTAAACTCAATCAAGTATAACAAAACTTCCTCCTTTATTTTAACCTTTTTCTTCGGAATTTTTTATGCAAAAAATTACTTAAATTCTATAATTAAAATGTTAAAAATTTTTTAATTATATATGAAATTTTTCCTCCTAAAAAAATGAGGAAATTGACGGTATAATTCACAGTATAAAATGAAAAAAAATAAGAGAAAGTTAACTCTGTAATTAAAAAAAAATTGGCAACATTTTAATTATAATTAATAAATATTGTATTATATAAAATTTAATTTAAAGATTTAAAATAATTAAAACATGCTTTACTTATAAAGGCATCGAAAAAATTACAATAAAAAAGTAATGTTAAAAGAAAGAAAAATAATTAAATATTAATTATTATTTTAAAAATTCATTTAAAGTTTACTTAAAAAATGATTTATTTCTAATAAAATATAAAGGAAAACATTCTTAAAAATTATTTCTCAGACATTTTTTTGTATTTTTTAAAGTTAAAAAAAGTTTAAATTATTATATATATTTTTTTAAACTTAAAATTACTTTATTCTGATACATAAAAATTATTATTCCTAATTAACTTTTAAAAAATTATTAATTTTTAAATATTTAAAAGAAAAATACCTTCATAAAATTTGTAGGGCATCCAACATTCCAGACTAAAAAAAGACGAATTAATAAATTAATAAGACGAATGAATAAAAAAATAATAATTTTAATATAATAAACTACATTAAAAATTCATTATAAAAATTTTATACAAACAAATATTTTCTTAAAATAAACTTTATTATTATAGGAAATAAAAATAATTTAGTAACAAAGGTAGAAGATAAACATGAGCTACATTCAATTTATCATAAAAAAATCATAAGACGGAAGAAATAATAATTTTATTATAAACTTTACATTTCTCGAAACAAAATTTTAAAACCTTTGAAGAAGAAAAATGAATGAAAGTGTCAAGGTACAAATTGTATTATTTAATATACACACAGCACATTCTTTTGCTGTAATTGGGCTCAGTTTTAAAATATTCCCACTATTATCCGTCTGTCTGTCTATCTCTCCGTAATCTCGAGAATAGAGTTAGATAGATGAAAGCCGAGACCAGATACGGAACGATTTGGGCAGGAGGCCCCTATTAAGTATATACGACCTTCCTATTTGTACCGGAAGTTACGTTATTTTTCAATTCAAAAATTTTCCTCTGAAAGGTGTTATATAGATGACCGGCAGGATTCTATTGTTATCAGAAAAAGTATACTGTACAGGGGCAAGATATTACTAATTTTAAGCGGAAAGCATATATTTTTAAGTTAAATAAATTAAAAATATGATTAAAAATTGCTGCCTGGCATTGTGACGATGTAACAATAAATAATTGCTCGTTTTGTACATAAATTTAGTTGAAATCGTCACAAAGTTTTTGATCTATTTCTTTTTTTGTAGAACATCATTATTTTTAGTTTTAATTTTTTGTATTATTATTTTTTTCTGAAGTGGAAGTGTTGATAATATGATAAATAGGGGGGTAGCTATCGTGGAAGCGTGATTTGTTTTCACTAATGGAACTTTCAAAGATTAGTCAAAGAATTCTAGTGACACTTCAATTAGTTTTCCTTTCGGGATTTGAATATGGTAATGATAGGCATTGACATATCGTGCATTGATTTCTTTGTGTTGTTTAAATAATGTGATTATGATAGTTGGCTGCAACCGTTCGCTTTCTTACTCTTGCAATTATTTAAATTGGTCATTTTTACTAAAGATTTATGCGTAAAATAATATAATATAACCCCTCTTCTCGTTAGATAGAAGTAATTTTAGAGTGTATGTATTAAGCTTTAATACTCAGAGAGAGAGAGAGAGAGAGAGAGAGAGAGATTGAAGTTGTGTTTATGAGGCTTTTACAATAATAAAACTGTAGGAATTGAATGGTAATTAATTAGTAAGTTAGAAAATGAAACAAAATTAAATATTATTTTTAATTATTTGTATGTCGAGTGCATCGTCTCTAAATTCGATTGTGTTAAATCGGTTTGGCCATGCATGAAATAAAAGTTAAATACAGTAATTTCAATGTTTATAGCATTAAATTTTATGATTTCTTTCGAAGTTTTGTAGGGAATGTGTTAGGAATGTTTAAAATTAAGCATTTTCCTATAAATGTAGGAACACACAATTTTATAAAAATTTAAGAAAAAATTTAAGAATTTTCTAAAAATTCCAATTACAGTGAAACCTCCGTTACCGGACACTCCCGAATAGCGGACACCTCTACTTAACGGCTATTTTTACAATCCCCAGATCCTTCAAATAGGACATCCATTGTATTTACTTCTAAATAGCGGACAAAGTGTCTCGGTCCCGATAGTGTCCGCTATTTGGAGGTTATACTGTATTTATCTCGAATAATATTCAAAAATTGATAATTAATAAACATTATAAGTTATTTTTAAGACTGCTGTTTAAATTGTGTCATAATTTCAAACACAATTCAGAGATGTTTAGAGCACGAGCATAATCCCTCTTTAGATGGCAAACAAAAACGAAAATGGAAACACTAAAAGAAATTAGAGGGAGAAAAAAAATTGAGAAATCGATTAAAATTTAGTCGAACGATAGCAAAAATTTTATTTCTTGCTCATAATGCTAAAGGCAGATTTAACAAACTGATTACAGTTTTAATGACTACGTTCAGACATGAAAAGAAATAAAATTTTATTAATGTTCACGAGATGTAGTAATATCTGTTATTTTTTTAAAACATAAATTAAGTAGCAAATTGTTAAGATTTAAAATAAAAAAATAATTATTTTGAAGATAAGGATTGCAAATATATATTTTTTTTTAAATAAAAAGTAAAGTTATATATATATGCACAGCACAGTATATCATACTCTAGAAGAAGATGCTTCTGCTGCTGCTGGGTTACCATTCCATTACTATGGTGACGATGATAGATTGGTTACTTATTTTGGCCAGTTGATGTCCATCTTTCGGGATGACTTCCTGGCCAGTGAATAGCTGATGTCACTGAGCGATAAACCCTAGAAAGACTTCACGAAGTTTGTAGCGCATCCAACATGCGAGACTGATTGAGGTCGATAAAGGTGATGTTCAACGATACAACTCTGAGTATCAGCCTTGACTTTTTCATCCCTTTATTCTCTGTGCTCAAAGTTTTTTCCTTCCTCTTTAATCCCCATAAAAGGGTATAGGCTTTGATATTTTTATAATATAACCGCTTTAAAAGTACGAATATGATACTATATATATATATTTATACACTAACAAAATGAATATTTTTTTATGATGATGATATTATTAAGAGTACGATTTTAAATTCAATTTTTGAATATTTTTATATAAAAATGTATAATTTACATAGGTTTAAATTGATGCCAAGTTCATGTTTCATTTTTAGTATCTTTTGCTAAACTTTTTTAAAAATGTTAATAGGAAACTTAAAATTATATATTCAATCTCTATTTTCTTCTTATTATAATTGTTTGGTTCCTTTTAAATTATTAAAAAATTAATTAAAAAAAATTAAAATTTGTAAATTTCAATGCCAAATATTTACTTTTACTTAAATTTTATTGAATTAAATTATATAATAATTTTTCTAGTCTTACTTTAAAGTGCTATTTTCCATTCAAAAATGCAAAACTTTTAAAATTTCTCTTAAATTTCCGTTATAAAATTCAAAATTTTAAAACATTTTAACGATATAAATTCGAGATTTTTATTGTAATTAAACTCGTAATAAATTTTAAGACTATTTCAATTACTTTTATTAATATCACGCAAAAAAATCATAAAAATTTCCAAAATTTTGACTCGATTAGGAATAAAATCACGTAAAAAACTAATTAAAAATATTAAAATGAATTACTATTTGTATAAAAATTTTAGATAGTTTGCAAAATAAGTTAATGGATTATAAAGATATTTTTATATAGGTTACAACATTAACTACGAAGAGGAAAAATAAATAAATAAAGGAAACAATGCAAAATAATGCAAATTATCACATAAGTAAAGTTTAATCGAAGACGTAAATAAAAGAAAAAAAATGACTTCGTTTACTTTCTCTTGTTTTGGCATTTACTTTTTCAGATTCAACATCAACGACTAATCTCTTTGCAAGTCAACAAACTATTGATTTCTTCTAGTTTCTAGCTATAAGATCTCTTTAATGGAATCGTCAGTTAAAAATAAGAAAGGATTGTAAAATGTTTAAACTTTAAATACGTTTATATAAGAATTCTTGTCGGAAAATAAGTCGAATTTAAAAAAAAATAATAATAATAAAAAATTTTTCTTCCCTTTTTTTAAAAGCTATATATAATATATATATTTTTATTAAGTCGATATTCAAATATATTAGATTTGAAATTTAAATTTGTTTACCGTGTATCAAATTTTATCAATAATATTTTCAAGGTTTATATAGGAAGTTAATTTAGATTCGAGTGATGCATACATACACAGTTCCTTTATTGTATTGTCAAATGCACTCGCCACAAGGTTAATTACTTGCACGTGATGTGGCCCATAGGCTGAATGTTGCAAGTAAAATCTATTCAATATGTTGTTAGCACTCCATTCTAAATAAATATTGTACAAGAATTTATTATTTTGCTTAAGGCAGCTTACATTAAATGTAATAACCCTCGCTCTTATTTGAATTGAATTTATTATATTTATGAAGAATTGAAAATGAAAATTGATTTAAATTACTTTAAGCACTTATATATATATATATATTTATTTATTTATTTTTTAATAAATTTTTTTATGCAGAAAGTCAAAAATTTGAATAAATAATGTGATAAGTGTTGTGTGTGTATATAGATAAAATATTTATGTAAATAAAGTAAATTTAAAAATAGAAATTTAAAAATTTAATATCTGCTACTTTCTATTGTTTGATTTAATAAAAATTGATAAAAAAATCTTCAGTAAAATATCGAAAAAAAAGGTGGAAAAAGTTACATTTAATAAGATGGTCTCTTCGGTGTTTACGTAATGCGTTAGATGTAACTTGAAAGCCATTTTCCTTCTTTATCATTTGGACAAGATAAAGCAATATTCTGCATCTTCGCCAAAGATCAGTGTCATGTTATCGTTTCTCACAAATGTAAGAATTTCTGACATAGCATCAACATCAGATACGATTCATTTAGATCGATGAACATCGTTTTGATACTTTCAGATAACATGACTTAATGAAAGTTGATGGATTATTGGATGTATCCTTGCCAAACAAACTACTATAAAACAACAAACATTTTTACTAAAAAAAAGGGTTCATTTTTAATTAAAAAATGCTTTAAGAAGTTACTACATTTAATATATTTATTTTTAGATTTTTTTTAATTTGCATTCCCGCAAAAAAAGTGTAATTGATTTTTTTTAAGAAATTAAAATTTCAAAAAAGTTTCCTGTAATTTTAATTATTTAATGTGAACTTTTAAAGATGTTTACTATAACTGTATAATTTAAAATGAAAAAAAAAGGGAAATTTAGCATTAAAATATTTTCTTAGGTCGTACGCTTCTATTTTAGTAAGGCGTAATTTATAATTAAAAAAGACAGTTCTTTTATTATTATTATCATAGAAAATAATTTATCAGTAGAGAATTTCTGTTTATTTTTTATTTTCCAATTCAGAAAATATAAAATTCTTCATTAGATTTAGAAGAATTCATTAATCATTTCGATGATTTACGTGATAAATTTAAATAAAAATAAATAAAATATATCGGATTTCGATGGATTTTTTGCAGTGTTTTTTTCAATAGTAATCGAAAGCGACTTTCTAATTTTCCATTTCCTTTACTAAATTGTAAAGTTTTCTTGAATTTTTCTTTCTAAATCTCTTACCTTAAAGGAAAACAATAGCGGAATAAAATTCAATATAAACTATAAACAAATAGAAGAAAGAAACAACGGAGCATAAACCGAAATATCGAGTGAAGAAAGGAAAGGTTGCTTCCGAAACGAGTTTTTCCAATTTCCAATGTATCTTGACTTCTGACTACAGCCTACTTCCAGATGGATGTTGTTCAGATGTGGACCAAGAATAGAAGACGACAGTGTCCATATATCTAATATCCAACTGGGTCGATGTTGCTGTCTTGCTTCCCACAATCTTTGGTTGCCACGGTAACATCCAGACTATCCAAAAAGCACTCTGGTGGTCTCTTCCTCAGGACAAAATGTCTTTAAGTGATGTCCTTAAGTAGACAATTCACCATTTCGATAAAAAAAATTCTCTAACTCTCGGTTGCAAAATCAACTTGATCTAAAAATGGTCTCCAATTTTCTAAATATGGCGCCTTATAGTCGAAAGATTTTTCAACTTTACAGAGAAGAAAAAATTTCCCACAAAAATTAAACTTTACATAATTATTTTAATGTGTTTTAAATTACTAACGGAGTTAATAAGATTTTTTTAAATGTTAAAACATTTTTTCTATCGAATTTTAAAGTTATTTTTACGAATTCCTCAGCTTCTAGAACTAGTTCAAAGCTTTAACATCGCAGAAATTCGTCGAATATTTTTATTTATGCACGAATGATTCAAATTATACGGATTTACGGTATATCAGTCGAGATCTATACGACTTGGTAATGGTAGATTTAATGTATTTTTCTATCGGAATAAATTTACGATTGGTGCGAAGTAATAATATTAATTATAGAATTTGTACATTAATATAATAAGCATCATCTAAATGTAGCGATTGACACGCATCGATTGATCGTATCATTCGGGATAATTGATGATTTCGATCATATTATTAACTGCCATTTACATGACATTATCGGTAGTTGTATCTAGAGAAGTTCACAATTTTAAAATTATTATTGATGGAAAAATTATATATATTTTTTAGGTATCAAAAATATTTTAGCTATAATTTTCGTTTAGGATAAGTCAAATGATTGTAAGTATGTAGTATATATTTATAAAGAAGAGGAAGAGAAGAGAGAGATAGAGAGAGAGAGAGAGGGTGAAGTATCAAAGTTTACCCTGCAGTATAAAAAATTTAACTGAGAGTTATGGATTTTTCATCATAAATTCAAGATAAAGTCAGTTTTCAGAGCAAAGATTTATCTAAAACTTACATAGTTTGCACAACAAAATACATCTATAGTTTTTACTTTAAACATACTTCCAGAAATCATACAGTTTATATGCGAGATACATCAAAGATTCATACACTTTATATATTAAGATATAACTGGAAAAATGTTTTTCATGTAGAATAACTAATGGATTCTAAGCTAACAAATCAATATATAAATATATATGTAAACAATACTTTTGCACCAATGGCTAAAGAAAATTCTTGTTTTTATAAATGAAAAATTGCATATCTAAGCTATTAAAAACACGAAACCATTTAAGAAATTTCTTAGAAGAGCCATATAAAAAGAAAGGAAATAAAAAAAAAAATGATATATGATGGATGGAAAATTGGACATTGTACTCATTATAAAAGAGAATAAGATGATATATAACGGAAATGACGTCAAAAATAACGAAATCTCTTTTTTTGTATCTTTATTCTTCTATTTCCGGTTAAGTAAAAATCCATAACTTTAACGACTTATACAGTTAGGGGATCAACCCACTTCACCCAAAATGTCTGTAACGAACAGGAAATTCCAACTTGACAAATGGAACAACTTGATGAATGTGACTTACAAGTTGACAAGCAGAAACATCTATACAATCGAATGAAGAATAACATTATTCAAGTATCTCTTCTTGAAATTTAATTTTTGTATCGCTCTTACGCTTCTTCTTTTTAATGTAATTTGTATACTTAAGAATTATTTAACATTCAAATTAATATAAATACAATATATAAATATACATTTCTTCTATCGAGAAAAATAATTTGTATAGGAAAATTATTTATTTTTCTCTCTTCTTCTCTCTTAGCTAAAGGAATATCGATTGATATTTCTTCCACTGATTCGATCTTACATGCATGTAGGATCGAATCATATATATAGAATATTTTTCCCCCGTTCTTTTTTCTAGCATTTTGAATATAAAAAAGGCAAAGTTCTTATTGTAGATCAGATTTATTTCTTCCATCTAGTTTCCTGGAATAAACTTCATTGTTATATTCTAGAAATACATAAAATACTTTATTGTTCCATACAAAAATAACAATATAACCTTAGAAGAATCTCTCACTGTTACCATGTTTATGAAAGAAGTTTGTAAAAGAATTTCTTGAATTTTTTTCCTTCTTACCATAAAATGAGGATTATATGGTAATTTTTAAAGCTTTTTTTCCCATATTTCTACGCTTTTACTAAGAATATTTTATTATGTTGGATTTTCTTCTTATTTATTAAAGATGATGATGAATTGTTATGAAAATTTGTGTGTAAACTTGGGGATAATGAACTTGAATTGATTTAAATTGTTGGTTTGATAGAAAATGTTAAATCGTAAATTGTAATTTTGTGAATTTCAATTGTTTATTTTGTAAAAATTACAATTTATATGCCGATTATAGTTGAAAATTTAGCGTTTTTGTACAAATCTACGATTTAAACATTTTACAGTATACATTTAAATTGTAATTTTTACTAAAATACAATTTACATGTGTGCTATAAATTGATAAATTCTGTTAAATATATATGCTGTANTTGTAATATTGTTAAAAACAACTTTGATATAGTTTTTTCATGGATGCGGTTAATGAAGTTGCCTTATCCTTAACAATAATGTCGAGTGTGATAAGTAAAGTGTGAAGTGATAAAGCTATTAGATTAAACATAAAAAAATGTATTTTTAAAGTATTAAATAAGTAAATAATAAAAAAGATTACACGCTAATTATTTTATTCATATTCTTTTCATCTCACTAAACAAGTAAATTTACATTCTTTAGCCCAGAATTTCTAGTTTTGGAGGTTAAAATATGTTAAATGCATGTTAATTTTGATATGAATATTAATTCATTATTAAGTTATTTACAAGGAAAAATCTTAAAAATAGTAAACAATTAAAACTAAAACGAAAAAAAAATAAAACAGTCGGAGAGTATCAGCAGGAAGGATAAATATAATTAAATTTTAAATCAGTTAAATTCTTTTTGAAATTTATTTGTCAGATTTTATTAATTTTTTTAAATGAAATTCTCCTTCGATGAATTGATATTTATGTAATTTTCATTAAGTTTACACTCTCGCAAACAGATTTTTCTCAATTTTTAAATTAAGCAACACATTTATTCTCCTCTTTTGGAATTTTAAAATGAGATAGTTAAATTTTCTAAACATTACAAATGATTAGATGTATCGAAGCGAAATAAGTCAAAGTAGCGAATAAACTAAGATAAATAGCAATTGTATAACACACGAATTGATGAACGTGTTTTGAAATATTTTCTCAGCTTCGTCATACCATAATAAAATTTAAAACTAAAGAAAACCAATATATATATATATGCATATATAAATAGATATATAGAATCTTTTATTCTATTTTTAGTTTCCTTATCCACAAGATATTTACAGAAAAACAGTCTAGGGAGATAAAAATGCAAAAATTTATCTGAAAATGCATTTTCGAGTTATAAAAAAAAAATTTGGAAGGAATTATGAAAATCTGTTGCACTTGACCGAACAATTTTTCCAAGCATAAATAGTGTATAAGTGCTCGATATATTATAGATATAATATATAGTAAAGAGGAACATTTGCGTTTAAATCAGACAAAACGCAATAGTTCTAATTCCAACACAATTTACATTGTGAATGCGATCAATTGTTTGCTTAAATTCACAAAGTTAGGTATCATCAAAGGCATTTGCAGGAGATTTAGCATCCTTTCTGCCTGCGCTAGTCCTATTTTACATCACCAAACAACTGATTTGCATGCAAAGTCACGAAAGAGTGAAAATTTGCTACTGAAACGAATTCAAAATCAGAAAGTCATTCACAAATCATTCCTATGTCGTGAGACTATTAATAAAAAGCGAAAAAATTTTTTCTTCCTATTAATTTTCAAGATTTTATACTGAATTTTTAATTGCAATCCATTCTGCGCCTGCATTTAAGCTTCCACGAAAGACACGTTATAAAGAAAAAATCTAAAAAAAAGAAGTGTTATTTTGATAAATATGATACTTTAGTGATATAATTCACAGGAAGCATTTTAGTCATTTAATTTACATTATGATGATATCAGCAAATTATCCATTTAGACATTCTATCTGTGCAGCTTAAGTGGTTATTATGTTGTCAGCACAAATAAGCTGGTTATAATATTCTAGAATGTTAACTGGAGTATCTATATAGCTTTGTGCTACCGTAATAATAAAGGGAAATTTCGATAAAGTTAAGTTAAACAATTCTAAAGTTTAAGCTTCGAAAGATGAAGTTCTATGTCTTTAGTAAAGGGGGGTATAAAAAAACCTGTTGAAGACACTTTAACGATAATCTATATATCTAGAAGTGATGTCACAACAATCTTGTTGTGACATGGGTCAGAAACGAGTTAATCGCAGAACCTTGGCCTAGATTAAGCATAGAAAAAAATATATCCCAATACTTTACCTTTTCACTTTTGGTTAGATTTTTTGCTTCCTAGTCACGATTAATTCAAATATAAGAGTTAAATGGGATATCTGTCAAGGTCTAAATGTTCACCAGCAATCTTCCATACTATAATGATTAAGCTTCCACTTTATATAAGCTAATATATATATATATATATAGGCTTATACGTTTATTATGAATGCAGAAGGTCAAAGAAAGACTTCATAAAAATTGAACATTAAAAGTTTTTAATGATTGTATCTAGAAATAATCAATAATTTAAACTCGTAAATTTTTTAATACCGTTCTTTTACATTATAAACAATAAAAATCCGGCTTATAAAGTTTTAGATAGATAAGCTTTTAGTTTTAATGTAGAATCCCTTGGAGAGAATTATGTTCACGTTTTGTAAGAGGAGAAGGGGAAAAATTGATGAAGTAACGCAAAAAAAAAAAAAAAAAATATACGTCAGATAATGTTTAACTGATTTATAGCTCTTACGTGATCTTATTTTTGTAATATTGTTAAAAACAACTTTGATATAGTTTTTTCATGGATGCGGTTAATGAAGTTGCCTTATCCTTAACAATAATGTCGAGTGTGATAAGTAAAGTGTGAAGTGATAAAGCTATTAGATTAAACATAAAAAAATGTATTTTTAAAGTATTAAATAAGTAAATAATAAAAAAGATTACACGCTAATTATTTTATTCATATTCTTTTCATCTCACTAAACAAGTAAATTTACATTCTTTAGCCCAGAATTTCTAGTTTTGGAGGTTAAAATATGTTAAATGCATGTTAATTTTGATATGAATATTAATTCATTATTAAGTTATTTACAAGGAAAAATCTTAAAAATAGTAAACAATTAAAACTAAAACGAAAAAAAAATAAAACAGTCGGAGAGTATCAGCAGGAAGGATAAATATAAAAAAATTTTAAATCAGTATTCTTTTTGTTGAAATTTATTTGTCAGATTTTATTAATTTTTTTAAATGAAATTCTCCTTCGATGAATTGATATTTATGTAATTTTCATTAAGTTTACACTCTCGCAAACAGATTTTTCTCAATTTTTAAATTAAGCAACACATTTATTCTCCTCTTTTGGAATTTTAAAATGAGATAGTTAAATTTTCTAAACATTACAAATGATTAGATGTATCGAAGCGAAATAAGTCAAAGTAGCGAATAAACTAAGATAAATAGCAATTGTATAACACACGAATTGATGAACGTGTTTTGAAATATTTTCTCAGCTTCGTCATACCATAATAAAATTTAAAACTAAAGAAAACCAATATATATATATATGCATATATAAATAGATATATAGAATCTTTTATTCTATTTTTAGTTTCCTTATCCACAAGATATTTACAGAAAAACAGTCTAGTTCTGCTCTATTAAATGACAAAAGTCTGCCATAACTATCAATATAAAGATGAGAAAAACCTGTTTCAATAAAAAGATGGCAAACAATATAACAAAAATAAAATATTTTGCAGCCATGCAATTTCTAGATACATTAAAGATATGACTTCCTATAAAGTTATATAATATTTTTTACAGTTTAAAAAAGTTAAGTATTAAAAAATTAATAGAATTTTTGACTCGTAGATGTAAAATTTTAAATATGGAAGATGTTATACAACTTTTGATTGTATACTTGTAAATCTTTTATTTTTAAAATTAATTTTACACCATATATGTATATATATATATGAAGCTTAGTTAAAAAAGTTTGAAAACATTAAAAATGTTTTTATAAAATTGTAAACTAAAATCTTTACAAAATTCATAGTTTATTTTCTTTAAAACATAAATATATTTTTTTATTGTATATAAACGCTGTTAAAAAGAAAAAGAAGGAGGGAAAAAATACATTTCTTCAAACGAATTTTACTTGTTTAGATTAAAAAAAATGAAAAATGATTCACGCAATTTTTCTCTAAAACAAACATCTTTTATCTGAGAATTTGAACGATTTATTCATTTTCTTGCTGCTCATATATTGATAAAATCAAGAATTTTTAAATGGAAAAAGGTTACGAAATGCTATTTCTATGTTTCCTTTCTCCTCGTTAAGAAATTATTTTCTTCACCTTTAATGGATTATAAGATATGTTGAAGTGTGGAGCAATGTATATAAATTATTCACAAATTTGTTGTCTCAAATATTTATTTATGCTAGAAAATAAAGAATAAATAAAAGATAAACATAGTTTAATTAAACATTTCGCAAGTTTAATTAAAATTGACTTATTTCATTTTTCCTCCGGTGCTAATTTATAATATTAGAACCATGGACAGTCCATACATCTTGTAATAATTTAAAAATAATTTTTATTAAAAATATCAAATTTAAAAAAATATACAAAAGAAAATTGAACAATTTATTTATAATTAAACATTTATAATA
>NW_019386694.1:975830-985654 GCF_000671375.1 Centruroides sculpturatus | reverse complement strand
TCCAAATAAAATTTTATATAAAAAAGTTAATTAAAATATTATAAAAATAAATATAAAGAAATTTTTACTCTTAAATTTATAATGATATTTTCACTTTTCCTTCACAAAATAATCACGGAAGTTACGTCAGAAATGGTTAAATCATAAATCATATAAGAAAATTTATTACTTGATGATAAAAAAAAGAAAAACAAGATTACATTCAACTCTCATAAAAAAACAAAACAACAACAACAACAAAAAAAGCAAATTATTGAACAAGATAATATAATTCATTTTACTTTTTTATATTTTTCTAATCAAGGAAAGTGTATATATATTATTCAATTTCATCGTTTAAAACTGTATAAAACTTTATACTTTATTATTATTATTATTTATTTATTTCTAACGAGCTAAGATATGAATGTTGGAGATCTAATATGTTCTGAAGAGATAGAACAAATCCCTGAGGCACGACCCTTACATGACAAGGTGGATAGACCAGTACAGTTGATCCCTTGGGTCATCTGTCGAATTACTAGATAAAAAAAAAAAATAGTCATTCTCTAAAGACAACTACAAACTCCTTTGGTGATTTATCGTTACACCTACACGAACCTTTCTTTGCTATTCAGAACATGATTTTATATAAAGTATTAACATAATTCGATTTATTCACGTTTTAATAACTTTTCTTCAGTAAAAAAGTCATGATAATTCAATTTATTATACTAATAAAATGCTAATAAATTTTTCATAATAACATTTCTATTTTACAAATATTTTATTGATTGCATTAATTTTAAAATATATTTAAAATATCTAAATAGAGTAAATAAAGAGTAAATATTATTGTAATGTTATTACTTTTATCTATGGGTTTTTGTTTGGGGGAGGTAATTTCCTGCTCTTTGAAATATTACATTTTGTAAGTTAAAAAAAAATTAATGTAAATTACNATGCCGTATTTCAATTTCGTAAGCAATGTATATGGATAATCGTTTACCGAATAATTACATCTTAGTTCTATAAGTTTTTCAATTGTCTTTTTCAAACATAATTCTAGTATAACTTTTCGTAATTTTATTCTATATACTTTATTCTTAGTAGGTAATCGATAAAAAAAAACTTATAATTAATTGCATTTACTGTTACACGTTTTGAACGAATTTCAACATGAGATAGGTTAATATATTTTTTCGTACATAATCGATTTTCCAAACAACCCCAGTCCCCAACTCATTCGGATAATCGATGCTCTACTGTATATTTGCTCTTGCGTGACTTGGTTCTGAAGGGTGCATCTAAAATGTGCCACGGGCGCCGCGTTGCCGACTTCTGCTGTACAGTATAATGGCAATGATTTTATATTCATGGTGGGTATAGTGTATTTTGCCATCATAGTGATTATATATTTTATTTATTTATTTATTTATTTCTGAATTGTATATACACGTAAAAAAAGAAAAAATTTAATAAAAATGAGAAAAAAATAAAATAAAAAATTGTATGAATTTAATTTATTATATTCATCATTTTTCTTCTCTTGGAAAATTTTTAAAAATTTGATTGAATACTTATAAATGCCTGAAGCAACTGTTTTACTAGGAAACGAATACCCACTAACAAAAATCCAGTTTTAACAGATCCGAACAAGGATGTCAAGTACTTCTGTAGGTTGATAATTGTTTAAAAAATAAAAATTGTTTGTTCTAAATTGCAAATTTTTCGCTTGAAAAATATGTAAACTTTTCGAGAATTTAAATTCTTGTTAAAAAGAATTTTTTTTTCACTCTTCTTTTATTTTCTATTTTATTTTTTAAATTATTTTTATGGAATTTGATTAAAACACAAAGTTTAAATATATGTTTTTTTTTTTTTTTTTTTTAGAATTTTATAAAAATATTTATTTAAAATACCAATTTCCAAATACATATTTATAAATTATTAAAATTATATCAGTCAATATTTTAAGGATTTAAAAAGAAAATTATTGAATGATTAATAAAATATTCTTAAGCAAATATTACGCCATCTGCTGTCTACTAAATAAACTAAATTTTAATTAAGCATAAATTAAGAAATTTTTAATTATAATTAATTATTAAAATTTAATAATTTGGTGGCTTATTTAAAAATAGTAAAAATAAGAATTTTCTTAATTTTGTAAGTTAAAAAAAAATTAATGTAAATTACATTTGCAGAGAGATGATTGATTAGGATTTGTTGTTTAACGTAAAATTTTCTCAAGTGAAATATGTTAAGATGGAGACTCGTAACTGTTAAATTCTCATGATAATAATCCCATAAGAGAGAGAAATGTGTTGTTTCTGAGCTGCAGTCATCTGTTCTCTAAACCAGATGATTGGATAACACTAATTGAATTGCAAATTTTCAGCAATGAACGGTTGCACGGGTTACTGAGTGTTGAAGGCGAATTACTCCATAAACTTAATACGAAGGATTAAAATAATTATATGATTAAATAAATATATATGTATTGATAAATAGATAAATTTTCCTGTTGCAAATGTATAATTTTTCTTCCTCTAACTGCCATGGCAGTGAATTAATTTCTCTACGATATACGTCCATTAATATTTAATATTAATTAATATTTTAATGTATTTTGACAGTTATAAACTCGACTTTAATTTAAATTATTATAGTTAAATTTTATTTGTTTATTAGCATATAAGAGGAGAAAAATAAAAAAAGAATTTTAAATTATGTTTCCTCCTAAAGATATCCATTAAATATTCTGCGTAAGATTAAATCTCTTTAACGTTACCTAATGGTTTACAATATAAAATGTCCTCGGAGGGAAATGCTATTCTAAACAAACAAGAGAATCTATAAAATGCTAATTTGACTATTCACTTTTCTGATTAGCCTCATTTATCTTCTATTGGATTTCATTATTGTATGAAGAGCACTTGCATTCACCATTAATCGATAATTTACTGGTTGTAATCATCTCTTAATTACAACTGTACAAGTGTTCATAACAATATTGCCTTGTCCGTTTAATCCTTCATTTTTTATTTATTCTTAAACATTTGCAATCTTTAATACTGCTTTTAGCGATAGTATTTAGTTTGGGATCTACGTTTGCGCTAGAACAACAACAGAATTGTCACCCAGTCTACAAGAAGGTGAGTGAACTCTTAGGATGGACTGTGGACATTTATGGCAATGAAGGCTGCGTGTGGGCAACTAGACGCCTACAGAGATGTTCATGACCTTTTACTTTATATATGCAACATCGAAAACATCTTCGCGAGTTAAATAACTTTCATACCGATTTTTTTTGTTGTTGTTTTTATTTTTCAGCTGTTTATGATGTTACATGTTCGCCTAAAATGATGAAAGTTACCGTCTACATCAATAATTCGGACACGACAGTGTATCTAGAAAGGTTGAAAGGTTATTCAGGTAAATACTTTTCTATTCCCATTATCCGAAACCATTAAATATTTGCAGAAGGATCAAAATACAAAAATTCTCAATTAGCTTGAATTTAATCACGTTTAATTAATTTAATTACCATATCATATTATATTTAAATGTGGAAAAAAAGTGTAATTACCAAAATTAACTGTTTTCCATGAATATTAATATTAATTACACAACGCATTTATTCCTTTAGATTGTGAACCAGAACTGAGGGATGGTTACGCATCTTTTAGACTCCCATTGGATAACATATACAGCTGTGGAACTACCAAAATGCTAAATAAACTCACGGTAAAAAGAATATATTTTTTTAAAAAAGCAATTTAATTTTGAAACTTTTAGCTTATTCTTCTTCTTCTTTTACTATCATTTTTCTTTTATGAGGGCGATAAATCAAAAATGATATAAAGCTCGTATAGAAGGTAGTTTAGGAAGGATTTTTATTATAATTGATTAGCTTCTAACTCATTAAAAGTCATCAGAGATCAACGATAATTTGATAAACAGTTATTCTAGGATAGATAAAAATCTAAAAACATCTATTAAAGTGAATTATTACTTTAGACTATAAAACACTTGATGTAAAATAAACTAAATTAAATTTTCAAGTAATTTATGCAAAATAATTAATTACTTTGATCATTTTTGAAAGTTTGGATGTATTACATTTTAAACTTTTTACTTATTATTTTATTTACTTTTTTAAGGGTCAAAGGATATACTATCACAGAGTCATATTAGAGCATATGAACAAAGACAAAGAAGTCATTTTAGTCCGTTGTGTCATTCCCGGGGATGCAAACAAAAATGGAAAAATTAGAAACGCAAGGAACACATTACCAGAAGATTTCTTTGAGCCAACGTAAGATTTTTACATATTAATTGATTAATTGACTCGAGACCTTCCATAGTTATGCCCATTATGTTCGGGCCTGGCCCTTAATAAAACTATAGTTTAGATTCCGACGATTATTTGGTGTAGTATGGTGGTAGAATTCCTTGCACCAATATATCCAAACAATCTAACCACGACCTTCAATGGATTCGACCTCACTCCTCAATTCCCAATCCTTTATTGAGGAATTGAAAAATGCATAATCTAGTATTATTATCAATGATAAATTATTCGGATTGGAAATGGTTCGATTCAAGATTTCCCATTCTACGCCGTGACCTTTATGTATATCAATGAAATTTGTTTTCAAATTAGAATTTCGAGTATATATTTAATAATAATTTGGTGGCTTATTTAAAAATAGTAAAAATAAGAATTTTCTTAATTTTGTAAGTTAAAAAAAAATTAATGTAAATTACATTTGCAGAGAGATGATTGATTAGGATTTGTTGTTTAACGTAAAATTTTCTCAAGTGAAATATGTTAAGATGGAGACTCGTAACTGTTAAATTCTCATGATAATAATCCCATAAGAGAGAGAAATGTGTTGTTTCTGAGCTGCAGTCATCTGTTCTCTAAACCAGATGATTGGATAACACTAATTGAATTGCAAATTTTCAGCAATGAACGGTTGCACGGGTTACTGAGTGTTGAAGGCGAATTACTCCATAAACTTAATACGAAGGATTAAAATAATTATATGATTAAATAAATATATATGTATTGATAAATAGATAAATTTTCCTGTTGCAAATGTATAATTTTTCTTCCTCTAACTGCCATGGCAGTGAATTAATTTCTCTACGATATACGTCCATTAATATTTAATATTAATTAATATTTTAATGTATTTTGACAGTTATAAACTCGACTTTAATTTAAATTATTATAGTTAAATTTTATTTGTTTATTAGCATATAAGAGGAGAAAAATAAAAAAAGAATTTTAAATTATGTTTCCTCCTAAAGATATCCATTAAATATTCTGCGTAAGATTAAATCTCTTTAACGTTACCTAATGGTTTACAATGTAAAATGTCCTCGGAGGGAAATGCTATTCTAAACAAACAAGAGAATCTATAAAATGCTAATTTGACTATTCACTTTTCTGATTAGCCTCATTTATCTTCTATTGGATTTCATTATTGTATGAAGAGCACTTGCATTCACCATTAATCGATAATTTACTGGTTGTAATCATCTCTTAATTACAACTGTACAAGTGTTCATAACAATATTGCCTTGTCCGTTTAATCCTTCATTTTTTATTTATTCTTAAACATTTGCAATCTTTAATACTGCTTTTAGCGATAGTATTTAGTTTGGGATCTACGTTTGCGCTAGAACAACAACAGAATTGTCACCCAGTCTACAAGAAGGTGAGTGAACTCTTAGGATGGACTGTGGACATTTATGGCAATGAAGGCTGCGTGTGGGCAACTAGACGCCTACAGAGATGTTCATGACCTTTTACTTTATATATGCAACATCGAAAACATCTTCGCGAGTTAAATAACTTTCATACCGATTTTTTTTGTTGTTGTTTTTATTTTTCAGCTGTTTATGATGTTACATGTTCGCCTAAAATGATGAAAGTTACCGTCTACATCAATAATTCAGACACGACAGTGTATCTAGAAAGGTTGANATATTTTAACATTTATTTTTACTTATTTATTTATCTTAATTACGAAAAAATATTTTATAATTAAGATTTTTCTAAAACTTAATTATAATTAAAATTAATCAAAATCGTCTCCATTTAATTACAATTTACGAAAACCGTTAAAAAGAGAATTTAAACTCCAATTAAGCAAAGTTAATACTGTTTAATCGTGATTAGTGATAAAACAGTGATTAATTAATTATAAATTATTTTATTTCTATTTTAGACACGTTAACATAACAGATTACATAGAAGCACACGCAGCGGTACCATATTTAAGTCTGACATTAAAACAGAATGGTAGATTTCTAGATACAACTCTTAACGTGCAACCGGGAACACCCTTAGAGATGATGATTTTTCTCGATAAGAAAAGTTCAGGTAATTTTTTTTAAAATTATAAATAAAATAAAGAAAGTACATACAAAATAATCTTAATTAATTATTTATCTAAACAGAAACATACGGTCTATTGACGAGTTATTTAAAAGTGACAGACAATACACCGGATCAAGAAGAAATTATAATTATGAACGGGTAAACATTCTTGAATTCTCTTTCAAAATATATTTAAAATGCAAATTTAATCAATGAGAACTAATTATTATTAAATAAAATATAAATTTTTCATTTTCTAGATGTTCAATAGATCCTTACATATTTGGTAATTTCGAAACAAATGATAATGGAAAGACTCTTTCAGCAAAATTTCGAGCATTTAAATTTCCTGAATCTAATTATGTTTTGTTTGTTGGTACAGTCAATGTTTGTCTACAGCAGTGTAAAGGGGTGAGAAAATATTTATTTTATTCATTTACTATTTATTTATAGTTAACATCCGTTAAGGAGAATTTCTCTTTGGTTTTAAATTATTTATACTTGTATTCCTGTGTTATTGTAGTAATAGAATGGGATATTTTATCCTTTTTTTTTTTTTTTTTGATTAAATGAACGATTGTTATTCTTTACAGATCCATGAAAAATAATTAATTTTAAGTACACATATTGTGTAAATAATTGCTAGAATCTTATTTGATTTTCTTTTATTGATTAAACAATTGTTTTTGTTATGCTTTACATTTGAATTTAATTAAAATGTAAAAATAATAAGAAAAAGTGATGTTTTCTATAAACATAATACACATTTTAAGGTATCCTTTTTTAATTTTTTCTAGTTGGTATTTTTTAATTTCAAAATATGTATTTTTCCACAATAATATATCAAAAAATTCCTGAATGCCAACTATTTTAATACCAATAATATAATATAAAAACTCAAAAAATGTTTAAATATTTATGGATAAATAAATAAATTTTTTTAAATATATTTTTTTGCATTGTATAAATACAGAGTGGTCTAAAAGTCAGTTGCTGAATAAATTTTACGAATTTTTAAACAGCTGCATGTTATTATTCGTGTTTTAGTCGCTTCCATTAATCTTAAAGTAGTCTTGGTTAACTGACTTTTGGGTTAACCTGTATAATAATAATAATAATAATTAAGAAAAAAATGAAGAAATTTTGGCTTTATTTTCGATTATATTTCGAACTTAAATATAAAATTATAGATGAGAATTTCACTTTAATTTATTAATCAAATTTTAATTAAACTTGTAGTTTATAATTATCCAATTTAGCAATTCTTAAACCTAATTAATAAACTATAATTTATTTTATATTTTGTAATATCTCTTGAATAAAGATGAAAGTTTTATTTATGAAATGCCACAGAATGAAGTGACAGTAAATATATTAACCTTGGTATATACATAAAATAAAATTAACTATAAAAATTGATGTATGTATCTGTCATTTTAAGTGAAATGTGATAGACGTTTACATTAAAAGCTTTCATATAATAATTATTCTCGGAATTTAGTTATTTAAATATATTAATTTAATAAAATACAGGTTATAAAATAAAATTTCGAATTTTTCCGCCTATTTTCAAGTTGTTTATGTAATTTATTTTAGTATTTAAGCGGAGGCGGATTTGAACCTGTTGTGGCTCTAAGCTATAATGTTTAAGAGGTCTTTCCCCTCTACCACATAGTAATAAATTTAAAAATTTGAGGCCTTAAACTGCAGCGTCGTAACATATGATCTTAAGCTATAGCTTGTTTAATTTAAATATAAATCGGGTCCTATATTTAAGAGAGAATCAGCTATTTACATTACAATTTTCTTTCTTTTTTTACCATTTTTAAGAGTTAAAATAAGTAGAATAATCTTCCTTAATTAAACTAATATATAGTCCAGAAAATTATGAAAATCGAACACACTTTCCGTAGACATTTAACTCGCTCCCTGACCGGAAATCCAGGATGAGAGCTTCTTAATGTGATTTATAAACTAAACATTAATCGAAGACTCTTATGGTTCACAAACCAGTTCCAATTTAGTAACCCTTAATCCAGCTTATCACTTGATTTACTTTGTGGATCAAGTATTTTATTTTTATTTTGTAGACTTACATAAAATTTGTTCTTTACGGATTCGAAATTTTTGTAGGTGCCTTGCGGAAACGATCAGTTTGGTTATGGTAGAAAGAAGAGAGAGATACCAGCGGAACTCCCTCAAGATCCAAATCGTGTGTTTGAAGTAGAAATGACAGCTTTCTTAAAAGTGGAATATGATCCTAATCATTTTAGTTTGAATAAAGGTAAAGTTAGCAACTAGAGAACTTACTATTATTCCCTTTTTTTATTTTAAAATCACTACTATATAAGATCGCATTAATCTTATTTATAAACTTCCTGAATATGTAATCATTATTCTAGGCTCAATATTTGGAAAATATGACGATGCGGTATCCAATCATCTGACTCAAACGGAAGATTCATCATCTTCGATTTCACCAATTTTATTTTTGATTATCATTTGCGTGCTGCTCAATTACTAACTGTCAAACGGTAAATCACAGACATGAACTTTAACACAGGCAGGAAACTTTTTTCCTTTTTTGGCCAGGATTTCGACTGAGCCAGAAGCTTTCGGCTGTGCAAGTCACCAACTAACTGAGACATGGGCCTATATTGTGGTGAAGAAGTGAATCAGTTTAGTTATTTCTTTCGGTAACAAATTCGGATTTTTGGAAAAACTATAAAGCAGGATTATGACATCATTCAATGCCAAATTTTATATATCTGGCTACTAGAAAGATTCTCATTTGGATATAAAGAAAAAAGAAAAAAAAAATTATCATAAATCGCGCCTTGGATGAATTACAAAGTGGTGTTAAACAGGGCAAATTTTTAATTTATCTTGATTTTATTTTTTATTTTTTGTTGTTCGAATTAAAAATTTGTAAGTTATTATTCACTTCTTTTACATGTTTTTATTATTAAAATATATGGAATAAAATTTCTTGGCAGTCAAAGTTTGAAAGTTTTGATTGTTTTATCACCATTTTGCGAAGTAAAAATAAAGGAAAATAATCAAAATTTAAATAAAATAACTGTATTTTAAAACTGTGATAAGATTTTAAGTGATTTTTTTTTCTGGTTAAACTCTGAAGAAATTTGAAAGCATTTTTACTCTTAAAAACCTCAAATTATTAAATCTAAAAATACAAAAATAAAATAAAAGTTTGGTCATTTTAAGAACCAAATTTTCCATTAATGAAAAATAAAAAACAAATAATAATAAAGAACTATTTTTTGTACAAACTATTCTTACAAAACAAATAAAAAAAATCATTGAAATAAATCCGATTTATATTGAAAAATATCTTTAAAAACTTTAAATAAATCATTAAAATTCCCTTCTCATACCGAAATTCAATGCGAAATATAAAAAAAATATATAAAATAATTTTAAAATATAA
>NW_019386694.1:953737-974989 GCF_000671375.1 Centruroides sculpturatus | reverse complement strand
TAGATCGCATTTTGTATCTACAATTTTCATATAAGGTTATTGATCTTAATTCAATATTTTTTTAATAAATAAATTATTTTATTTTCAAAATTTTAAAAAAGTTTACAAAATTTAAAATTTTAATTATAGTAAAAAAATATTTAAAAATAGATAATAAAATTAATTATTCTGAAATTTTTAAGAAAAAGAATAGTCAAAAATTGTGTAAGTAGAAAATATCAAAGAATCAAGAAAAAATTCAAGAAAAAAGTGAAAGATTAAAGGAGGATTGACAAGTGAAAGATTCAAGGAGAGATTCAAGGTTCAAGTAAAGGTCAAAGATCAAAGAAGAAAAAAGTCAAGAACTGATAATGCAATTTCCAAAATTGATCATCTTTAATTTTTAAAATACGAAAAACAATTTTAAGAAGAAAAATAACAATTTCCAATCTCGTTAAAAAGTATTTTATTATTTTAATGCATTTCTAATATTATAAGCTTGTTACAATTGAATATTTAAATTTTCAATTCTAGAATCTGGATACTTGAAAGACATTTCCAAGCTAAAAAATCCTCTACAAGATATTGTTTACAACGTTTTTTTATTTTCTACAGCAAAATATTTATAGAGGAAAAAAAAAGACTACAGGATTTAAATGGGGATAACGTATATATACCTTTCTAAACAAAAAACAAACGTCAAAATATATCCGAAATATTATCTAGAAGAAAGATTTTAGGGAATTGAAAATAAAAAAACAAAGAATTATTCACATGGGAAAGATATTTATTTCTCTTCAATCTAAACTCTTTTCAGAAACTAAAACGAAAATAAACTCTGTGAACTGGAAAAGAGTAAAACAGTAGTTGTGACTGTCAACTTTTATATATTCTCTTTCCATTTGTCACTCTATACAAAAACATATTGAAACTAATACCTTTCGTTATAAAAAGGACAATTTGATTTATATAATACAACATAAAATTTCCAAGACAACTTTCTATACTCTAAATTTACCTAAGCAATTATTAAAAATTCAAAACTGCTGACAGTTTCCATATTGTTTTTCATGTATTTAAGTTGAAACATGTTTTATTTTTTTTAATGAAATAAAATAAAAATTTAAAAATTGGATTCTTTAAGAGAATTTTTAATACTTAATTTACGTTTTGTCAGATAAACATTTTTCAAAATCAAAAATGTTAAATGCAATTCGCATGCAGAAAAGGGATCGTTATATAAGGAAAGAAAGTAGAAAGCAAGCTGTTATCAAGTGGAAAAAGGATAACGAGTTTTCCTCTTCTAATCCTTTTGAGATAAAAGGATAAATTTGTAATCTTGTTGCACGGCCACGTGACGTGTTATTACAACGAATAACTTTTAAAAGAACGAATAATTAGGAAAATATAATTAATATTTTAACGCCTTTAAATTTGATTTATGTTTACTGAAAATCTAATTTCGTTTTACGACTTTAACAAGAAAATATTCCAACGTTGATGAGTTATAAGCAAACAATTTAACAAATTTTAGAAGATGTAATAATTATTACAACAGGTTAATTTAATTCTTTTGAAAAGTTTTGATAAATTTCCGTGAAATTTTATTTATTTATTCTACTTTTTTTATATATATTTATGAAAGAAGCCTTTCATCGTAAATTGGAAGCGAAATATAATTATTTTTATATATAAAGGTTCAAATCAAATTATTTTATTATAGTGAAAATACTTTTGACTTTATCAATATATTTATTTATAAAAATTCAATTTTTGATGGTGAGTATGTGATTTTTTTAAATCGTTGTTTAAACTATATTAAATGTATTGATTATATAAATTAAATTATAAATATAATAAAGATGTAAACTGTAGAAAATCAAAAAGTTAATTAAAAAACTTTACTATGAACATAGGTAGTCGTCAGCGATTATATAAGTTATTAATCAAAATACATTTGTATGAAGACACACGGTGATTGGTTAAAAGAAGTAGAAACAGGTGTGGCTAAGTATATTATTGCTTATGTAGATGTCAATCTACCATAAATATATAAATTTTGGTTTTCTTTATTAATGTTTTGACATTCGTTCTTTGGGAGTTTGTATTATATAGGCCTAAAAGTTTTTAATTATAAAAATTTGTTGAGATAATAAGTAAAGATTGTTTAAACATAAAATTTCTTTACATTATATATTATAGATCTTACATACATTTTATTAACAAGAGAATGCCTGTTGACAATATACAGTATATATATATAAAGTTTTCGCTTATTTTATGAAGGAAAACAGTCACGCAAGAACTAACATCAGGCCATTTATTTTTGGCGTTATTTCTGAACATGGCCTACTACAATTTCATATAAAAGAAGTTGATGGCGAACTCTACTCTATAAAAATTTTATGGTGTCAACTAATTCATAAAAAAATACTCAATGTTTTAGTATTAACGAGTAAAAAATAACTTTAATAATTTCCATCATAAATGCGATTTATAAATACCTGTAATTTCTTTATATAGTTTAATATCGATTTTAAAATTATTTTATCTGTTAAAAATTCCAGCTTTCTCTTACTTTCTTCCTTACTATCGACAAATATAGTTACTATTTTAGAAGTTGTAAAATTTTTATAAGAAAAGATTCTTCATATCTACAAAGTTTTCCAGGAGAAAAGATCAAATCTTTTCGTGAATCTTAAAAATTGAAAGGATTTTTCTGATAAAGAATATATATTTTTTTATCTTCAATTCTACAATTGGAAAAAAATCAATAAATAAAAATTTATTTTCTGAACTTTTGTTATTATTAGTATTATTTTTTCTTAAGTTTATTATATAGAGTAGAAAGTTTGTAGATTTTTATATCTAACAATCTACAATACTACAAACTTTATATATATATATATATGTAAAAGTTCGTAGATTTTCTTTCCTTATTTTAGTATAAATTTAAGTCTAAATTTTAAGTAATTACTAGGAGGAAATATGCTGTAAATGCTGCTCTTAAAATCCCATTAAAGCAAATAGTGATATCAGGATAAATTACACATCCAACAGAATTTCCAATTCTCCGGAGACAAACTTATGCAGAGAATTATCTACTAGATCGCATTTTGTATCAGTCTTCATCCTGTACAAACTCTTATCACTTCATATCAGGTTAGAAATCAACAATAAGGAGATTTGACTGCATTTACTTAGCTTTAGAAGGATTTGACTTTAAATTTCGACAAGAAAGATATTATCTATCAATAGATAAATAGTTACTAACATTAGTATATTAGTCAATGTAACGAGAAGGAATGATATATTTAGAAATGTATTTTTATAAACTGTCAAAATGAGCAGAATTTAATAAAGTTCACGCACATATATATATATGTAGAATCGTTAATGAAGTTTGAGAAGAGGCTAGCTTTAATTTAACTACACGAAGAAAAGTAATTTAAATTCTAGAAATATATATCGATTTTAAATTTTTGTAATGTTTTTTATTAAATTTACATGCAGTTTTTTAAATTAAAAAAACTGAAAAAACTTAAATAGTAACATCTAAATGCGCTCTTTAGATTAATTGTAATTAACCTAAAGGGAAAATACCGATAAATATCTTCGAATGTGCTATCATAAGTTTTATTGGAAATGATAATTTCGTTACAGAAAAGATGAAAGAAAAGTGCAATTTATATAAGAAAAGGGCTTATCTTCTGGGTGTAATAAAGCAATAAGGCATAATACAGTTGTCTTTAGTGTGCACAGCATCATTCGACGTTGTTAGTCATCTGGATAGTTTCTTGTCTTTACATTAATGAACTTCACTCTAGTAATGCATCCTTAGAACTTTCCATATCTTGTTATAAATCATCATTTAATGGATTTATGGAGGAAAAACGCACCAGGGAATATTGTTCAATATCTAATTATAAGTTTCCTATTCATAAAAATTTGGCTTAAAAAAACTTCGAAAATTTTTACTCGACGCTTCTAAGTAAATTAAATTAAAACTTGTATTACAAATAACTTTTATATGAGTTAGAAAGCTTAGTTTCTATCTTAAAAATTTAAATTTAATTTTTAAAAATTTATAATACATATAAACTCGATACTAGCTTTATATATGTATCTATTCTATTGACATTATATTATAGATTAGCCTTTAAAAGAATAAGTTTTATCTTATAATAATAAATTATTAAAATATCTTGTAATAAAATCCTTAAAAAATAAATAAATAAAACGTAATCCTTCTTTTTGAAATGCAAAATATTTCTATACGAATTAAATAATGCTAATTCCTTCTTAACTTAGTGAAAAATACGAAAATTTAAATAATTTAAATTATAATTTATACAGTCAGCATATTATCTTTTATTTATTTCGACAGTTTAATCTCATATAAGTCATTTCTCAAGAGAATTATATCAAGATGTAGTTTGCCTTGGGAAATTAATTCGTCTGTAAAGTTTTAATCCTCCAACTTCATTTTCATCAGACAATAAACTTTTATTACAGCTTACGTATGATAAAGTGATATATTTTTAGTAATAAATCATATCTAACGTATCTAATACATCCGAAAAATGTAATATAAAAGTCGAAAATATGTATTACTATGTTTATTTTTTGGTATTTTTGGGTAGAGTGAAGAAGGGGAAAAAAGTTTAAAGTTTATGTGTTGATACAGTATATTTGTGAACTGCTTTCCAAATAAATTATAACCGATATAAAAGCGAAATAGCTATCGTTGTAGGGATGCTAAGAATCCATTTAGAGAATTGGATAAAATGGAAGACTATAGTAGTTGGATAAAGTCAATAACTGAAATCCAGGTGGATAACTTTAGAGGAAAGTGATGTTTGCCGATATGTGGACAGTTCGGGGAATCTGTGAAGATTATGTTGCACCTGAGAGGAATCTTACTAACCCTGGCAATATGATGGCTTTGATAACAAGAATCCACGATGACACTATCGGATCTGAAACTACTAACACGTATTAATATTAAACGAGTTGATGGATGTTTGTAGTAACAGAAACTTACAACTGCTTACCAAGATATTGATAAAGCAAAATGTATATTATAAAAGTTATATTTTTATAATGATTAAAGTGTTAATTATAAATTTTAATATGTTTTTTTAAATGATATTTTAATATCTCAGTAAATATATATATACTTATATAGATGCGAGTTGGAGGATGCTTGGAAACAGCAGCTTACAAATATTTCCCAAGAAATTGATAAAATACGATTTAGCAGTCAATTGTAAATGTCTCGAATGAATTTATGAATTTTTAATACATTTTCTTTGATATATCATTAAATACCGATACATATTTATATAAGTCTATATATATACATATACATCTGTGGAGAATTTATTTTTATAAGATGTATATACGTCAAAAACAGAGTAGTTTAATATTCTAAAGGGAATACGAAAAGAATTCTGTCGTCAGTTTGACATATCTGTCAAAAATTCTATTTCTCTCTCGACTCATAGTTTTCCGTTTCCATGTTCATAACGTTGTGTTGATGTTACATCAACAGTAATTGTTTCTCTGTTTGCTATTGCAGTCGGAATGTCTATCAAATGTCAATATAAACGTTCTGTAAACATATATCTTAACAAAATAATTTAGCTAATGCTCTTCTTTTCGTATGAAAAACAACGTTTTTTAATATAAATAAATAAATATATTTTTATTTTACATTAAACTGACATTTTTATTAAAATGTCTTATTTTATAAATTAATATAGATATTAATTTTTAAACAGAAAACAATTTATATATTTTATGACATGTATTAAAAGAAACTACATTTTCTATATGTAGGCCCTAAGCTATAATGTATAATATAAAAGGCCATTTTCTCTATACAAAATAATAAGTGTAAAAGCATGCAGTAAATCTATAGCCCGGAATGCGCATATACTCGGGATTCTAGACTTTGCATTATAGATGTTTAAAAAAATATATATTTAATTAATTATATAAATTGTTATAGAGTTTATGATGAAACATTCCTTCAAAAATTATCATTATTTACCTTACTACTGCCCAAAAAACTGTTATTAATTTTGTGTTTTTTATGCTAATTTTGGAGTCTTGCTTAATTGTTCAAGTTATGTACACGTAACATACGTATCTAACTCTTTAAATAAAAAAAAACTTAATGAATTTTAATGGCTTGTTAGAACATATTTTAAAAATGCAAGGGGTAAGAATAAGCTGTAATTTGCTTAACTTACGTGTACATCTGTGCCACCATACAGATTTAATTTTATAAATTTATTATAATTAATACAACAGCTGTTAAGAGAAGTTTATACAGGTTAGAAACGTATACGATTTCTCAATATATAATAATTATAATCTATCAATAGTCTATTTAGGAAGTGACATGCTTAAAATTGACGTATTTCAAACATAAATTGATTAATTTAAACATACCAAACATTGAAATTGAAGATATTTAAACGTAATCGAAATTTACATAATTAATACATTAATTGATTAAAGGAAACATATTAACAACATTTGAATGTGACATATTTAAAACTGAAACGATTAAAGTTGACATATTTATTGCAATTTCGTTTGCATATTAAAAGGAAAGTAATGGCTTTAACTATCTCAAATGATTAAATACCTGTAAAATTATCATCAAAATTTTTAAAAGTAAATTATACATATACAGATAACTTTACAAACACTTAAATAAAATATTAAGTAAATATGATAAAAAATATTTATAAAAAATTACATTTTTAGGTAAACACTTGGACAGACAAACTTACAGGCATTTAATAGCTCTTTAAGTGTGTTTATTTAAAATTTTGAATTTTTTTTAGTCTTTTTTAGAATCTTTGTGAAATGTTTTCTTCTTGTCAAATTTATTTATTTTTTTACAAAACTATTTCAGGTCAAAGACATTCACCCTTTGTAAAATATCAGATTTCTGGAAAGAAATCCATCTGAAAGCCAGAACGTTTAAATAGTCCTAAACATTTTGGTTAAAAAAATAATAAAAAAAAAAGGAGAAAAATTCAGAGTATTGGAACGGAAAACGATTATTCACAAGAAAAGTGTTCAACAGAGAGATATTTATTTCTCTTCAGCACCAAAATCGCACGAACTAAAGCGAAAATAAACCTTCTAGTTTCCAAGAAGTAGTGAAAGAAGCTCTCGATCCTCACTTGGTTGTTAGATGTTTCTGCCTGTCAACTTTTCCATCACATTCATCATGCTCCATCGTTTGTCAACTTCTTCCAACTTCATTTTCCAACTGACACTTAGAAATGTCTGAGAAAATGGGAAAAAAATAATTTGAACGAAAACAATTCGCAAGTTTTCTCTGTAGAATCACTCCTAAAGTTAAAAGAGAAACAAATTTATGATAAAAATCTTTCACAATTGATTTATGCCACGATGTTATAACGTAATTCTAAGACAAAATAGTGAATTCCACTTTGTGTTTAACAGATATTTGAAGTCTATGATAGATTTGAAACGAGGAAATAAACAGGAACTTCATTAAAATGCTAATTAAGTTAGGAAATCCGATCCAATAAAACATGAGATTTATTTTCATTTACTTTTATTGCTTCCTTATCGTATGCTTCTCTATTGTTTTCATTATATTATTAAAGGCTTTAACTAAAAATTAAATTCTGTTTAATAATCCTTCTAAATAATATTTTATTAATAAATTCCATTATTTTATTATTAAATACTATTAACGAGAAAGAAGATTGCTTTTAATTTAAAAGAATTACCGAAGTTAAAAGATGTAAACAAGCAGAAAAAATAATTTTTTATTGTTTATTTAATTAAAATAATTGATAAAAAAAATAATAAGCTAAGGCATTGCAATTTTATTCAGGTTTTTAATAAAAATGTTTAAAAATAAAGTTTAAATATAATTAATTTTATATTAAAATTTATAAAAATGAATATATTTAATTTATTTACAGATCTATATCTATCGCAATTAATATAAATAAAAAAAATTAAACGTGCTTTCAGACAGCTATTAATATATTTTATTAATCATTTAAATGCATATTAATTTGTCTGAATTTAAGGCAAAAATAATCATTTTTCTCTGCAGTTTTAGAATAAATAACAAATTTTTAAATATAATATTTTTGCATAAAATTATAAGTATTTTTATACACATCTACCACAATTTAAGATAAAAATCATTATTATAATCTTGTTAAATATACATTTAATATTAATAAATTTTAATTATTGTTAAAATAGCTTAAAATTCTTGTTGTCATCTTTATTTCTTTTTCGAAGCGACATATAAAGATATATACTGTACTTACAACATTAATAAATCAATATAATCTTATGTATTAAAAGATTTCCTAAGCATACTTATCTATAATCAAATATTTAATGATTTACAATAGGTTAATACAGGTTATAATATGTATATTCCGTACAATAGTAACTATACTAAATAGATAATATAGATTAATAACTAAAGTAATTGGTGATATTGTAATATTCATAGTATCTAAATTACCTATAATGCCTGTAATATTTAGCATTTGCATTGATTTATAACAAGTTAATGTCTATAATACTAATATATTAGTATATGCTGTTTTATATACTAATAAATAAAACAGATAAGAAACTCAAACTTCAGCGAATAATTAATAAAAAATATTATAAAGTATTATAGAAAATTATTTATTGAATGATTAAAAATTATTTTTAAAAGAAAAAAATTGTTTGCGAAGCAACAAACTAGCAAACAACTATACATTTTTAAAATAAATTAAAGACAAGTAGGAGTAGGAACTTTGTATATGCTGGCAATAGGAGTAGGAGATTTGTAAATGTTGAAAACATGAGTAGGAGGAGAAATGAAAAATACTGATTCCTCTGTAGCCTAGAAAGTCAAGCACTACCAGCGCATTACCATACAAGTTGTTTCCTTTGCATAAGCACACGTGTTTCAGCCAAGTTCAGACTAAAAATGATACAACTGTCGAATGTCGTTCTTATCAGCTACAATGACCATCACTTTGACGAAACGGTCATTTCTTTGAAGCCGTTTTACGAAAACAACGACAATGCGGCTGCACTTAGGGAATTTCGCCGAGGATCATTGACTCTGTAAGCTCTCTGAAGAATGATCACTCGATTCGTTTAGGAGCTCAACCGGCTGAGGGTGCCAACCTATCACTTCACAAATCATTGAAGATAGTTTAGCTGTTGTTGACCACTTCAGCGAACAATGTTGGAAGCTACAGTAGTATATTTGCAGTGTCACGGAAGTTGGATGTATTTAAATTTACTAGTTAGTACATTGTTATCCGTATATAAGACCAGCCATAATTAGCAGTTACTTGCTGCCAACAGAAAAACTCGTTTGACCTTTGCATCGATCTTCCTTGCCAGAATGGAAGTGGATATATTGTGTCCATGGACGATCTCGGGGCGCGATGAGGTTTGGTATATTTTTACTTCTGTGGAATAAGTAACATTCGTAACTATCTCACATGTGCAACAGAAAACCCTCACGTTTTCACAGTTTCCATTGTACCCATCTAAAGTCACATTCTGATATGAATTCGCTGCTACATTTATCCTTGGACTATTCTTTTTTGAAGAAGCAAGTCCCAACGAGTCTGTGACGGTCCAGGTATGCTGAGAAATGCACAACACTTTTATCTCAATAACGTCAATACATTGAGTCAATTATTTTCATGCAAGATGGAATCCTCTACATATCAATTACGGTCGATCGTTGGACGTTGTTTCACTCAAAACACGTTGAACGCCTTAAGGTTTTACATCATAATGAGACAGTATTGGGCAGATAGTTTTGCATTGGTAAGATCTTTATGCAGCATGTGTGTCTTGTACAGTACAAACAAAATCTTTGTTGCTCGCAGCTCCAAAAGTGCAATAGTAGTAAGTTTTGATATCAATTTATTTTTTTACGGAAATGTCTTCCACTTGATCTGAAATATCACCATATCAGATTTGGTTGCATTTGGACTGAAATATCACTATAGATAGCATTGAATAGTGGGTACTTCAATTACGATCAGTCTGTGAAATAATTAATTAATTGGGCTGCAATTTGAAAAAAATTGTAAAACTATAGGTTCTCACTGTCTCCGTCTGTTTGTCTGTCTGTCTTTCCTTAATCTCGAGAACTATGCTAGATAAATAAACTTTAAAGCCAGATATGGAAAGCTTATAGGCAAGAAGCCCAGGTTAACTATGCACAAACTTCCAATCTAAACTGGAAATTACGTAATTCAAAAATATTCTCCTGAAAGATGTTATATAGATGATCGGAATGACTCTAATCTAACAGTAATGTACAGGGTAAGCCACTACTAATTTGAGGTGAAGAGCATAATTTAAATTAAATAAATTAAAAATATGATTAAAAATTTCAGCTCGGCATTGTGACGATCACAATAAATATTTGCTTGTTTGATACGACATTCTATAGTAAGGATTCATATTGAAGCAATAAAAGTAACCTCTGACATGTTTAGTATAATATATTTCAGTCAAGCAAAGATTATATTTTGGATCATATTCATTACGTGCAACGTAAAAGAGTTGAAATAATGAATATGTAATTTCACTTCAGATGCAGTAATTAATGGATATTTTGCTCAGATAGAGTAATTAAGGAATCTTCTGATACCAAGAGAGAATTTTATACCTATTTTATAACTAAACAATTATTTTAAAATAAATTATAATATTAAACGAAACAAATCCACATATCCTTTTTAATTCTTAGTTATTCAGTTAATATTACAACTAAATGATGTCTATAATATTAATTTATTTTCAATACTATATATACAATACTAATATATATATAGCCTATATATATATATGTTATATATAGCAATTTAGTCTTTACAATGGTAAACATTGTAAAGATTAAATTGTTGTCATATTCGAATACTAATAAATTTTATAAGAAAAAATCTTTCTTATTCAATACATAAATTATTAAGCTTCGACACACTTTCGTGAACTACTCGGCAATTTTTAAAATATATAATAATAATAAAATATAATACAGTTATTCAGAATTCCAATATGAAGTAATTTACATTCAATACTTTTAATAATTATGTAAATTTCACTGAATAACGCCATTTAGAATAACGCAATTTTAGCAATGTATCATTAGAGATTTTTCTAATAAAACAATAATTAAGGAATAAATTTAAAAGAAAAAAATAGGCACATACGAGTATATATTGCATTCAAGATTTTCTTATGATCAAAATAATACTCTGAACAATATATTACAGCAATTTCTATGTCAATTTTACTGTCGAAATGATCTTAATCGTCACACATTTTACATAGGAAATTTTTTATTTCGCAAATTTTTTACATACATTTTTATAATAAATTTCTCAGTATATTCACATTTTATTTTTTCATACATCCATGCAATATAGCCTAATTTCTGTGTGTATTTTTTGTTACTTATTATTATTTTTTATTGTATCCTTTACTATATTTATTATTATTGCTTTTATCTCTGGAGTTCTTGTTTGGGGAGGTAATTCTTTGCTCTATGAAGCATCACCTATAGTAAATTAAATAAAAGAAAATCTTCATACATTCTTCATTGACGCAATTTTATATTTTGTTATATAATACAACTTTATTGATATTTTTTCCTCTTAAGCAACACCAAATTTATTTACCTGTATATTTATATTCTTTCATTACCATTACCTATCAACGTTATCCATTATAATTTTATTAGTTTTATACGCATTTAATTACAGCTATATTAATGTTTATATCCTAGAAAGTAACTTAAACCTCTTATTTCACTTTACAGCTATAAAATTTTGAAAAATTAATTCATTAACAGTTAAAAACATTCGATAGACACAATGTAAAAGAAAAGAAATAATAGTTTATATATTAAATTTATTCTTTATTATTTAAAGAATTTAAGAAATAAAGATTTAGAAACTGAAAATAAAATTAATTATTTTGTTTTTTTTTAAATAAGTATAATTAACATTTTTATTAATCAAATTATTATAAGTCAGATATAATTAAGTTGTGGAATAAAACCCAAAATTTGTCCACACCTTTATTTTTTCTGTACAAAAAATAACAATATAACTAAGATATAAGGAAATATAATTTTTAATAGATAATAATCTATTTTTTACTATTGATAAATAGATTTATGATTAATTAACAAATTGCATTTTTAATTAAATTTCAAAATAGAACTAAGGTTTTAAAATTTTAAGGTTAATTATCTGAATTGCTTACTTCTAATATTAGTAACAATATTTAATATACATAAAGATAAATTATATAATTTTCTAAGAGAAAAATGAAGACAAATCTTCACTCTAAACAATTTTATGGTTAAGTTATTAATTCAATTCCTTATAAAAAGCAGTAATTAGTTTTTATACGTTTTATTGATTGCTAATTGTTGGATATATAGTGATTAGTTGTCTTATTATTTATAGGCATTCTTGGTCATAATTAATAAAGTTATGTGGATATATCATAAATATTTATTATATTATCTATACTACACATAGAATACAGATTTACTATATGTTTATTATATACCTATAATAATACAATGATTTATAATGTATAATGCTCATCTACATACAGTTCTATTGCATTTAGCTTATTATACACGTAATTTTACTAATTAATTTCTTTCTTGTCAACAACAAAAGTTTTTTCTGCTTAAGCTACATAAATTAAAAATCACAATTATAATTATCTAGTCGACATTTTGACTTTTCCACTGAGTAGCTACCACGTTTAATATTAATCTACAACTAAGAAACATGATTAATGATTTCGGTTGATGTAACTGATTAAAACACATTATAATTAATCGCGTATAACATGATTAATGATTGAAAAATATGTTTATCCTCTAGTAGAAAGGATTAGAGCAGGAAAACTTGTTATCGCTTTCACACGATAACAACTTGTTCTGTATTTTGTATCCTCGCAACTTAACGTTATGCATAAGAATTTTCGTATCTACTTTAACGTTTTAAATGCCAAAATAGTGCTGGAAATATATATAAATATGTTGTCTATTATTTTATAAAATAAACATTAAATTATTTACTTTAACTGAACCGTTACCAAATGGAATTATGTGTATATAGGAAAAGGAAGAGTTTCAATTTGTTGAGATATTTAAAGTTCTAAAGAGCAACTTTCTCTTTTCATTCGTGAAAAAGAACCGTTTGCAAAGAGGAGAGAGAATCTGGTGCCCTATTTTATTGCATTTCTCAAAGAAAAAAGCTTTTTTTTTTTATTTTCTTGACCGAAAAAAATGCAGAAGAAAGAACATAAATTGAAGAAAAGAATCAAATAGAAGATTCTTTTCTTTAAAAAAAAGAAAAGATTTCATTGAAAAAGTTTTGCATTAATCTAATAAATAATCTACACTTTTCCTTATTTTAAATTCTTAATAATTTCCTATTAACGTTTCAAAGTTGCAAAATCAAAATCTTGTTCTGTAGTTTGACTTCGATAATTGCATCTTAGATGAAGATAATTAATATTAGAATAATTAAAATATTAGATAAAACACATTATAATCTCCGATATATTTTAGTCACAATTAAATGAATAAGTAGTATATCTAAACATAAATACAGATAATAAGGGCCAGATTTATACATAAGCTAAATAAAATATAACTTAAAACCTCACTCCATTAGATTACAGCTTAGAACTTACTCCTTTAAAATGAAAGAAAGGGCTTTTTATGTTATAGATTTAGCAAATTTAAAGCATAAATAATTAGCATATAATTAACAAGGTCGGATTTAGACAAATTAAACGTGCTTTAGCTTTGTTTCACATCACAACTTAATATCTATGCCTTTAAATTTATCCTTTTTTTGTGGAGAAGCTCCTCTTATATGTTATAACTTAGGCCCTGCACAATTAATAATTATTAATTATGTTGAACAAAGCAGTGTTGAACATAATTAGGTACTGTACAATATAAATGTGACTAAATATAACTTCTTAGCTTAAGCATAAACTATAAGTTAAAGCAATTATAATTACAGTTAATTGACTTAACAAAGAATATATTAAACATTAACTAGATATAATTTTGTAAAGTAATTAAATGTAATTAATTTAGCGAAAATGGATATTTACCAAGCATAAACACAACTAAATAATAACAAATGCACATTTATTAATAAAATATAAATAAAAATAATTAAGATAACGTAGAATTTTCTAATTAATTTTTTCAATGTTCAACTTTTAATTAAAAAATAAATTAATATTTAATTTAAAAATTAAAATATTTTATTAATTTTATATTTAAAGGTTTATTTTTTTAAATTTTAGATATTAATTCAATGTAATAATAATAATAATAATCCGAATGCATGTTACATGCAATGATTAATATTTGAATGAAATTTTATTAATATTAAACTTGATTGACAACTACATGAAGTTAATATTAATGCTTTAATATATTTTTCATAGTAAATTATATCAGTTAGGTGAGATTTCAGTTGATAAATTTAAATTTTTATGAGTTAAACTCATCCACTTTCTTAAAGTTGAATGAAGATGAGAATTCGAAACGAAAGTTAACATTTTGTTTACTCGATGTTACTCTCATCGGGAATTCCAATTTAATTCACTTAAAACCAATGTAAAAAATTACGTCTAAGTTTTCTTTTTACTAATTTTTAGATACTTTGAAATCATTTTTAAGCATTTTTAATCACTTATATATAAACTTATCTAGCACGCGTAGATTAGAAAAATGATTAATTAATGTTGATAGAATATAGAAATATTTATGCATTTTATTTGAATAAACTTAAAATGGATAAAACTTTGAAAACATTTAATTTAGAAAAATTTCACGTTTGATTCTCGTTCATTTTTCTAAGATTAACATCGTAAACAAATATAAAACTACCCAAAAGTGCCATAAAAGAAGTTTTATTAAAACAATGAGTAACATAAACTGCAAATATTTTCCTTTATACTTGTTTATATGACGTTCAGAGTGTGCTTTATTCGAACACTTCAGACATAATTGCTAAGCAACTCCCCAAAATAAACAATTTTCTTAACTTAAAACTTAACCATAACTCTTTGCTCATAATGAAAAGTTAGAAATTTTAAAAAACACTACTGAATTTTAAATTTCTTTCCCTTCAAAATTCGAAGTGTTCCTGATGTTTTTCTGTGTTGAAGCATTCATGACTTGCCATAAATCTTTGTAAATAATTCTTTGTAAGATTTATTCTACAGGATCTAACTTTTCTACATACAAAACTCGAATCACTTATTGTTTCTAATGGGATTTGATACCGAATTACACCTTGTTTTCATTAATAAAGTAACTCATCCACGTAACAACATTAATTATATCAAATTAACGAACTTGTTAAACATTAATGAACCTGATAAAATGCATAATTTTTTTTCCTTGAAACTTAAATACTCGGTGACATAGAGTAAAGCTCAATCAATAATAAGATTCTCGAGTTTTCTTGTCGTGTTTAACAGTAATAAAAATGTAACAAAGAAGAAAAAAGGTTTGACTAAAAATAGAAATATTCTTCGGTGTTCGATCATTTTTCTCTATGCTTTATGACATTTTTCGTTCTCGCGTACGGACAGACACTATATCAAATTTTTACATAAACATATAAATTCATATACATGGTAAGGTAGCAGGAAAGGAGTTGAATACAGCACGTAGAATATACTTATGTACTGTATATAAATATATACATATATATAAAGATCAGTTAATATAAAAAATAGCAAAATAAACTAACACAAAATATAAATTATTTGTTACTTTAATAATATTCTATATACTATTGTAATAGTGAAATCTGCCTAAATAAAATATGAATAGTTTTCTTTTAACTACTGCTTTAACTTTCTATAGTATGTAACATAACAGACAATGCACATGTGCCATTTAATGCATTTGTTGTAAGTAGATTTTGAAAATTTAAAAGCGACAATAAAATTATTTTAATGTAATNTTTGATTTTTCTACTTAAGGAGTCATTTAACATAACGTTTCATATATATCCAGTTTAACCCACCGGATGTTCCCCGGTTAACCCCCATCTTGGGATTAACTGGGCCACTTGACATGTTAACAATAATATTTTTTACACACTTTATTTTATGTATATGCAAACTGTTATATTAAATACAAAGATTAAAACTTTTTTCTCATTTACTATATATAAACTTGTAACATGGCATAAAGAAAATAAAAGTTTTCATATCATGAAACTTATTAAAAACATTGAAAAAAATTGTACTCAGTTAACTTCGCTCTCCCCTAAACATTTTGTCTAACTAAAACGATAGAAATTAAATGCTAAAATATAATAATTTTTATGTATTTATGCATCTATACATTTACATAATTATTAAACAGAATATATATACTTTATTTTAAATTTAAAATAAATTTATATAAAGAATCTGTATGAGTTTAAGAAGTAAAACTCTTGTTTATTCTAGTTTATATTCTTGTTATAAATCATAAAGTTTGATAAGAGAATTTTTAATTATTTATTGAAATTTTGTGAAAATATTATCAGTTTTACATGTTTACTAAAGTAAATTTAATCTTAGAGAAATATATTCTTTTGAATTTCTTTATAATCATGTACACGATCACTTATCTGCAAACATTTGTTAAATGTAGTGTAATGCCGTTATATCTTTCTTGCAACGTAATAATGACCGAAACTAAATAGAGTAGAGGCGGTTTCTATCAAAAAACTGATTTACATGATAAAGGAATTGCATTGTATTAACTAAACTATATAGAGCTTATATAAAAGACTAAGCCAATAAAAATAAATTCCTCTACTTTTACCTTTACCTAAACAGTAAGTGTTTATAAAAATGTATAAAAATTTTTCGAATTTTTTCCTTTAAAATTTAATTATTTAAATATATCTTTAAATATTTTAAACTTGTTTACAAGAATTTTTTATAAAGATAAGAGGGTACAAACATATTCGATCATATAGAGCCTATATGAAACATAAATAAAAAATAAATTATTCTACTTTCATGTAAATAATAAATTTTTAAAATTTTATTAAATTTTTAATTCTTTTCCTTAAAAAATTATTTATTGATTTAAAAACAAACTTATATTTAATCATTTTAAGTTGTCAACATTAGAGAAATCTGGGATTTTTTTCTCTACTTTTCCTTACAAAAACAATACTTAAAAATATTAAATTTTAATATAAATATTTAAAAATATATATAAATTCTACATTTTAAAGTAAAGATATTCAAATTTTATAAGGAAAATTTCAATATATTTCAAAGTTAAGGTTTTTTTTGTGTGTGTTTTATTTTAATGAAAAAATGAATTTTGTAATAAATCAAAATATAAAAATTAAACAGTGTATTTTTATGTCAAATATTTAAGTAATGTAAAGTTTTTATCACGCTTCTAAGATTTATGACGTGCTACAAACTTAATTTTCTTTCTCGACAATGTTTATTTGCACAGGAAAAAAAGAAAAAAAAANTATTTATGCATCTATACATTTACATAATTATTAAACAGAATATATATACTTTATTTTAAATTTAAAATAAATTTATATAAAGAATCTGTATGAGTTTAAGAAGTAAAACTCTTGTTTATTCTAGTTTATATTCTTGTTATAAATCATAAAGTTTGATAAGAGAATTTTTAATTATTTATTGAAATTTTGTGAAAATATTATCAGTTTTACATGTTTACTAAAGTAAATTTAATCTTAGAGAAATATATTCTTTTGAATTTCTTTATAATCATGTACACGATCACTTATCTGCAAACATTTGTTAAATGTAGTGTAATGCCGTTATATCTTTCTTGCAACGTAATAATGACCGAAACTAAATAGAGTAGAGGCGGTTTCTATCAAAAAACTGATTTACATGATAAAGGAATTGCATTGTATTAACTAAACTATATAGAGCTTATATAAAAGACTAAGCCAATAAAAATAAATTCCTCTACTTTTACCTTTACCTAAACAGTAAGTGTTTATAAAAATGTATAAAAATTTTTCGAATTTTTTCCTTTAAAATTTAATTATTTAAATATATCTTTAAATATTTTAAACTTGTTTACAAGAATTTTTTATAAAGATAAGAGGGTACAAACATATTCGATCATATAGAGCCTATATGAAACATAAATAAAAAATAAATTATTCTACTTTCATGTAAATAATAAATTTTTAAAATTTTATTAAATTTTTAATTCTTTTCCTTAAAAAATTATTTATTGATTTAAAAACAAACTTATATTTAATCATTTTAAGTTGTCAACATTAGAGAAATCTGGGATTTTTTTCTCTACTTTTCCTTACAAAAACAATACTTAAAAATATTAAATTTTAATATAAATATTTAAAAATATATATAAATTCTACATTTTAAAGTAAAGATATTCAAATTTTATAAGGAAAATTTCAATATATTTCAAAGTTAAGGTTTTTTTTGTGTGTGTTTTATTTTAATGAAAAAATGAATTTTGTAATAAATCAAAATATAAAAATTAAACAGTGTATTTTTATGTCAAATATTTAAGTAATGTAAAGTTTTTATCACGCTTCTAAGATTTATGACGTGCTACAAACTTAATTTTCTTTCTCGACAATGTTTATTTGCACAGGAAAAAAAGAAAAAAAAATCACTCAACAATAGAAATGATAGGATCATGTTTGCAAATTTCTCATTTTATGTTTTCTCTTAAATAGAATTTATTATTATTATAAAATTCGTAGACACACACACACAATATATATATATATAATATGAATGTCACAAGAAATTAAAGTTTATCTCTTTTTTTATTTAAAAATATTTTTGATGTATTCTCGACAAATTTAATGAAAAAATCATGTGTCACTTATATGTCAAGAAAGTGGATGGATTTAGACCTTTTGTGATCCTAAGCTCGTAAGAGATTCCTCTCAAGCACTAAATATTAATGAATTTGAAAGCGTGAGGCACCAACTACAAATTCTAGCGTGAGATCTAACGTATAACTCGTTTAGCTTATCTATAAATTCTGTTTAAATACAAATTTATTAGTAAAAAGCTTTTATATTTAAATAATTATTAGCAGATTAAGATATTTACATTGTAAAAAGAGCCAATCCTTAGAACAACCTCCAACCTAAAGTGCCAAGGTACAGGAAATCCTCGTTAGTTCGAATTTCAAGGGACGAAATAATCGCGACATCGAATTATCTGAGATTTACGTATATTTGTACAATATGCCAAATGCCTTATCATTATTTACCTTACTACTGCCCAAAAAACTGTTATTAATTTTGTGTTTTTTATGCTAATTTTGGAGTCTTGCTTAATTGTTCAAGTTATGTACACGTAACATACGTATCTAACTCTTTAAATAAAAAAAAACTTAATGAATTTTAATGGCTTGTTAGAACATATTTTAAAAATGCAAGGGGTAAGAATAAGCTGTAATTTGCTTAACTTACGTGTACATCTGTGCCACCATACAGATTTAATTTTATAAATTTATTATAATTAATACAACAGCTGTTAAGAGAAGTTTATACAGGTTAGAAACGTATACGATTTCTCAATATATAATAATTATAATCTATCAATAGTCTATTTAGGAAGTGACATGCTTAAAATTGACGTATTTCAAACATAAATTGATTAATTTAAACATACCAAACATTGAAATTGAAGATATTTAAACGTAATCGAAATTTACATAATTAATACATTAATTGATTAAAGGAAACATATTAACAACATTTGAATGTGACATATTTAAAACTGAAACGATTAAAGTTGACATATTTATTGCAATTTCGTTTGCATATTAAAAGGAAAGTAATGGCTTTAACTATCTCAAATGATTAAATACCTGTAAAATTATTATCAAAATTTTTAAAAGTAAATTATACATATACAGATAACTTTACAAACACTTAAATAAAATATTAAGTAAATATGATAAAAAATATTTATAAAAAATTACATTTTTAGGTAAACACTTGGACAGACAAACTTACAGGCATTTAATAGCTCTTTAAGTGTGTTTATTTAAAATTTTGAATTTTTTTTAGTCTTTTTTAGAATCTTTGTGAAATGTTTTCTTCTTGTCAAATTTATTTATTTTTTTACAAAACTATTTCAGGTCAAAGACATTCACCCTTTGTAAAATATCAGATTTCTGGAAAGAAATCCATCTGAAAGCCAGAACGTTTAAATAGTCCTAAACATTTTGGTTAAAAAAATAATAAAAAAAAAAGGAGAAAAATTCAGAGTATTGGAACGGAAAACGATTATTCACAAGAAAAGTGTTCAACAGAGAGATATTTATTTCTCTTCAGCACCAAAATCGCACGAACTAAAGCGAAAATAAACCTTCTAGTTTCCAAGAAGTAGTGAAAGAAGCTCTCGATCCTCACTTGGTTGTTAGATGTTTCTGCCTGTCAACTTTTCCATCACATTCATCATGCTCCATCGTTTGTCAACTTCTTCCAACTTCATTTTCCAACTGACACTTAGAAATGTCTGAGAAAATGGGAAAAAAATAATTTGAACGAAAACAATTCGCAAGTTTTCTCTGTAGAATCACTCCTAAAGTTAAAAGAGAAACAAATTTATGATAAAAATCTTTCACAATTGATTTATGCCACGATGTTATAACGTAATTCTAAGACAAAATAGTGAATTCCACTTTGTGTTTAACAGATATTTGAAGTCTATGATAGATTTGAAACGAGGAAATAAACAGGAACTTCATTAAAATGCTAATTAAGTTAGGAAATCCGATCCAATAAAACATGAGATTTATTTTCATTTACTTTTATTGCTTCCTTATCGTATGCTTCTCTATTGTTTTCATTATATTATTAAAGGCTTTAACTAAAAATTAAATTCTGTTTAATAATCCTTCTAAATAATATTTTATTAATAAATTCCATTATTTTATTATTAAATACTATTAACGAGAAAGAAGATTGCTTTTAATTTAAAAGAATTACCGAAGTTAAAAGATGTAAACAAGCAGAAAAAATAATTTTTTATTGTTTATTTAATTAAAATAATTGATAAAAAAAATAATAAGCTAAGGCATTGCAATTTTATTCAGGTTTTTAATAAAAATGTTTAAAAATAAAGTTTAAATATAATTAATTTTATATTAAAATT
>NW_019386694.1:929007-949074 GCF_000671375.1 Centruroides sculpturatus | reverse complement strand
AAATAAGAAACTTATTTAATAAATTTTATTTTAAATCCTGTATTTTTTGAAAATTTTGTAATACAAAAATATTAAATTTTGAGTGGACAGCTTCACTACAATATTTAAACTATGTAGGAAAAGACGAATCAATAGGGTTCAGCTCATGAATTAAATCTTTATATTTTCGTTGTATATTAATTTATAACACTATATATTTTTGGCATTAAACATTCTTATAATAATTTCAGAAATTGTCGCTTTTATAATTACAATTGTCATAAAAACTTTTTATTTTTAATTAAATAAAAAAGTCATTGTTAAGATCTGTGGTTAAGCAGAAATCTAGAAATATGCACAATTGGAATTATATAGGGGAGATAGGGGTTAACTGGATACAAGGTTAACTGGCTCGTTGCTTTCCATTACTTCTTATATTTAAATTTTTCTCGTCTGTTCAGTATCATTTAGTCTCTTTAAAAGGCCCAAATTACACATGTAATGTGACGCCCTCAGACATGTTGAGTACCGTAGATGCTATTAGAGAATTATGAAAATCTGCAGGTAAGTGTAAAATTTTAGCTCATCTTAGCATGCTTTTTCGAACTTTACCTCTTGAGAAAATGTCGACATTGTTAGTGTTAAATTTACTTCTAGCATTTGTGTTTAAGCTCCGATAACTGAATATGTGTTAAACGCATCAATATTTGTGGGATACATGTTACTTTGGCGAAAGTTATAGTGTGGTTAAGTAGTTGGGTATAAGTGAATCGGTTTAGTTAACCTCATCTTTGTGCCTCCGTCGCAGCACAAATGGTCCTTCAACATGAGATCGATCTAGCACATAGGGAACCGCAGTTACATCTGAAGAGATTTGTCCCTTGCCAAAAGCTGGATCCAGAAAAGGCTAAAGAAATATAAAGTTTTGTAGACGTAGCATACTATAATTTGCTATAACACAACCCTACATAACATCTGTAAAGGTCTTTCACTAATCTATAGGCTCTATGCTTTTGTGTTTTTTTTATCTTCCACTCTGGTGAACACAGAGTTTTCACGGACATTCTGGTGAAGAGTCAACTCGAAGAAGAAGCTCAAGCTCGCGCTAAGAAGAAAGGCAAGTCTAATGTGCAAGTGAAAACAAAGGTTAGAAACGCTCTGTAATGTGGATGACTTTATCTTGACAAAGGTTTCTGGAGAAACTAAAAACAACATACGACATTTTTTACAAATATAGTGACTGCAAATTTAAATTATTTTCACTGTCAAATGGTTGAAGAGGACCAAACAAATTTCAATTTTCAGAGGAAAAAGAGGCAAATGTAAGCTTTAAAGGAAGCTTAAAAACAATGTAAGCAAGCTTGACATTGTTTTTAAGCTGCCTTTTCGATTTTACCAGGTTGAACATGGTCATTTTGCTAAAAGTTATGCATTTACTTTTGATTTTTCTACTTAAGGAGTCATTTAACATAACGTTTCATATATATCCAGTTTAACCCACCGGATGTTCCCCGGTTAACCCCCATCTTGGGATTAACTGGGCCACTTGACATGTTAACAATAATATTTTTTACACACTTTATTTTATGTATATGCAAACTGTTATATTAAATACAAAGATTAAAACTTTTTTCTCATTTACTATATATAAACTTGTAACATGGCATAAAGAAAATAAAAGTTTTCATATCATGAAACTTATTAAAAACATTGAAAAAAATTGTACTCAGTTAACTTCGCTCTCCCCTAAACATTTTGTCTAACTAAAACGATAGAAATTAAATGCTAAAATATAATAATTTTTATGTATTTATGCATCTATACATTTACATAATTATTAAACAGAATATATATAATATTACTGTATTTGATTAAATATATGGTATGAATTCTATTAAAATGATTATCAATTACAATATTGTGAAAAATTAATTCACAAATATAAGTATTTACATACAGTATTATTATATAAATAATATAAATTTATTAAAAATCTCTATAAATTTTTAATATATTATCATTATATACAAGAATGAAAACATCTCCAATACTTCTACATACATTATTCATTTATTCTGAAAATAAAATGTCGAATACAAAGAGATATAACAATTAAATATGTATTATTTATCTGTCATAATTTATATATTTTAAATTTTGGAACAAGATGTTTTCATCAAGATTTAATATTTACAAAAATATATATATATTTCTATATTAAATTCATAAACTCTCAAAACGAGTTCTATTAGAGAAAATTTAAAGAAGTTTGTGCTAGGTACTATATATTTACAAAAACAATAATTAATATCAATAAATAACACCAGATGTTTCCATAATAATGTATCTATTTAATAAAAAGAATTGATTCTCTCTGTAAATAATGGATATATTTTTTTTTACAAATTTACTAACGAGATCCTAAATTTAATAATTAATGAACATTTAAAGCTAAAATTTTCATCACATTTCTTAATTTACATTAACTATAAAGAGTATTTTCAACTTTAGAAATCACAGTTTAAATAAAAAGAAATTAAACAAATCTGTACTTCTACTTAGAGATGAAGAACGTAAGAATTAAGAATTGTATAATTAACATAAATTCGAACTGATTTTCCAGTCTTAAATGTAATTGTTATAGTTGTTGAAGTGTATTGATAACAAACTGAACGAATGCACGCAGAGAAGATGAAGTCATGCATCACATTAATCACAAATTGTTGGAGAATTTGAATGGGAAAATCGTATATACTTAGGCAATAGTACATCGCAGAATATGAATACAAACAGCTGAGAAAAGTTAACCATTTGTATCTTGACTACATTTGCAAATATCTTACTTCAATGTTGTCTTGTTTCAATTTCTTGACAAGTTAAAGCTGTACGAACCTTTTACAGCAAGTAGATTTCTCCAAGGAAATTTCCTTCATTCTAGTTTCCTATAACCTCTTCCTATTTTAGATCGTGAATGGAATTAATTTACTTAAAATACGTTGGTCATTTCATCTGTTAAAGAAGCTATTTCTCGTAGTAATGGCTTCTCAATCTGCATCTTCAGTTTTGTAATTTTATTATAAACTGCCCTTTATTTAGATCTTAGACACGTAAAGAAAACCAGAAAACTCGCGAACCTGAGACCAGTGTTCAGTGGTTTAATCCAATCGGCCACTGGTGGATTCTAAAGTTTAGAGATGATAATAATAATAATAATATATGCAGAACTTTCTATCTGAAGCGATGTAACATCTATCTTACAGTCCCGATAAGTCACCTCGCAGCTGCCATCTTTATGGACTTTTTAAGTGTCTCAAAGGTTAGATTCCAGGTTAGAAAAATCCTAGCAGTTGTACAGCTTTGAACGGTTCATTCAGCAGCCATTTTCTTTTCAGGTGTACACAAACTTGTACAGAGTTGGGAAACGTAATTGAACGTAGGCGGTGATTTTCTGTAGTAGTAAATGCAACTTTGTCATTATGCTGTGTACACTGTAATTCCGCTATGGACAGCATATGTTTTATATGGTTCAGTTTATATTTCATTTGAACAACTTCTGTAGTGTACAATACATTATTTCCTATCCCACCATTTCAATAGAACGCGTTATTCTTAAAGAATTCATTTAGATTATATTCTCGTAAATGGGTTTCACTTTTAAAATGATTGATGACATTCTATTTATAAAATTATATATTTACTAGGAGCTTCACTTTTGACCGCCTTCGGCAGTCCAATCCGGAGTTCGGCATCATTATCGGCATTTTTGTAATTTAAAACAATTCTTTGTGAATAATATTTGTTTTTTCGTATTATTTACACTTATTTAGTCTACATATTATAACTGTTAATTTAAAAAATCGGTAGTAAGAAAAACTATAATTTATAAACAGTACGAGAGAATTAATAAGAAACGTATTAATAACTTACGGATGGCATTTAAAATTAAGTACTCGGACTCCATCTTGTTATAAATGCTTGGGCGGTTAAACTTTGATGTTTTGTAGCTCATAAATTAGTTTTCTTATTGACAATACAAATTTTATTGTTATTATACTCGCTGTCTCATTTTGTTGTCTGTAAGAACTCGGATTCTGCTTAGTGAGTGCTGTGAGCAGAGCTGCAGCAATGTTTCTGGTGCCCATGGCAATGCGTTAGTTTTTTAGTCCATTGCACATGAATGTTTTCGAGGAGTTTATTGCGTGTACGCGAGATGTGAGGGGCACCAAGCACCTTACGCCTCGAGCCCTTGGCACTTACCCCGTTGCCAATACATAACTATAGCTCTGGCTATGAATCGGGCAGTGAATTCCAGTTAATATAGCTTTTATTGTATTGGATACAAAAGTTATATCATTATTGTAAATGTATAAATGTTGTATATTTGTACATTTACAATAATGTAAAGTAAAATATTTTACGTGGTTTAATATTCCTATGCCAATTTGCTCTCTAATTCTTTCCCGCCCGTCTCAATCTTGAAATGAAAGTTAAAGAATATTTTACCTATTAATTTTTTTTATTTAACTTCTAATAAATTACATTTTGAACGTTAATGACATCTTATTTCCTACTATCAACAAAGATACCACCATATTTTCTTAGAATCCTTCAATCCACTCGTGCTTCAACAATCGGGAAGAAACTCTGAAGAAACTCCAGTTACTGAAATGTATTCTCTGTTTATCAGTGTTTGATTTGGAAATAGCATCACTTGTTTACACGTTCACTTAGATTTTCGTTTGACTTGGAGATTTAAGTTTTCTTTTCAAACAAACCAGATAAAACTTACTGTTTCTTTATTTTGGATTAAGTAAGGAAACTTTAATTATAAAAATAGTATTAGCCAAAACTCATAACTGCATAATAAAGATATATATAATCAATTTTAGTCCTTTTGATTTTGGATGCAGCACTTATCAAAACTTTTGTGTAAACTTTCTTATTCGCGCCTCGAGCTCAATTCCCTTTTTTTCTCCTTAGGAAAAGCTGCGAAAGGATCAAAGATCCAACCATCTACATGTACTTATACTTTGAGTCTTGCCACCTGCACTGACCAAAATTGTAAATTGTCGTTTTGCTCTAACTTTTAAACGACACACACTCAATTCGCTCTATCAACAAGAAAGGTTTGGTTGGTTTGATGAGATACGGCAACGCAACAAATGAGTTATCTGCCAAGAGGTGCGTTTTGAAAGCACTATCTATGAAGAATTGGCTCCTATTTATGTGTTAGACACACGAAAATTCCACGTGGCCAACCCGTTGGCGATGCGTGAACCCACAACCAATTACCAGTGTTCAGAAGTTTTATATACTCGACCACTGCCCACTGAGCCTGCAAGAAAGAAAAACATTCACTATAACTTTGTAACAACAATAATGCCTTAATAGTGAACCATTTATGCTCAAAAAAATGTATTCAACTTGCTTTACGAGTCATCCTCAGATTTTCCAGTCTACCCCGACGCTACTTAAGCCTCTGCATTCGGTTTTCAATTTATTTTCATGTTATAAAATTGAAAATGAAAATTATTTTTAATAAAATCCAACAGAAATAAACATAATTGACACAAATTTTAACTTGTGTCAACTATGTTAACTTTAATTTTATAATGAAAAAAAAGGCTTAAAACAAGAATTAAAGTTATTTACTTCAGAGATTTTATCGATTAAAAATTAAAATCTATACGAAACAATTTTTATTTATTTTTTTGATAGTTGATAATTACTTACTAGATAAAAAAATAACGATTTAAATTTTAAGTAAATATTTAGTTATACTGTATGTTCTTCTTCTTCTTCTTCTTCTATGTTTATATGGAGACTGAAGCTCTACTTAGGCTCTTTCTCCGGCGAGTTTAGTATATGTATATATTATTACATATTTAAATTATACAATATTTATAAATTATATGTACAGTAATTGCACCAATTCACTTTCTTAGATCAATAGATTGATAAACGTTATAAGAAAAAAAGTACAAATTCAACGATAATTTTGCTAGTAATGTCAATTTATTCAACGAGAAATTGTTTATTGTGACATCCTCACAATACAGGGCTATAATTTTTAATCATATTTTTAATTTATTTAACTTAAAATATATGCTCTCCACCTCAAATCAGTAATGGCTTGCCCCTGTACTGTATACATTTCCGTTAGCAATAGAGTCGTGTCGGTTATCTATCTAACTCCTTTCAGGGGAAAAGTTTCGCATTGAAATGACACGACTTTTGGTTTGCATCGGAAGTTTATATATAGTCAATCAATTAATTAATGATAAATAATTATAATATATACCTTATAACTAAAAATAATCCATATAGGACATGAAATTCAATAGCTATATTTATATTAGAGCATTCTACATTTGCTATACCACTATTGTACTACTCTATGCTCTATGCTCAAAATAGATCTTATAAAAATATTTTTTAATGTATTATTTAAAAATAACACATAATAATATAGCTTTGATATACAACATTAAATATTTTAACTATTCCAATGATAAAAATTGATAAAATTTGATGAAAACGATATCAATAAAAGAGCAATAGGTGATGATTGAAACATTTATTCGCTAATTTCAATATTACAGGAGCTTCATAATGATGATGATAAAGAATGATTATAAGTTATTAATAGTAAACTATATTATATAATCAATTTAAAATAACAATAAATGGAAATGTTCATACAAGAAATAACAAAATAACTCGAAGAGTGAACAAAGAATGATGGCCAAATGATAAGATAAAAAAGGAAAAGGATGCAGTCATAAGATACTTCAAGATTCCATTCGGGCTACAAAGGTAATTTGTTACAACTATGGTTATGTTACTGACGTTGAAGAATACAAAACGAAAACGTAGAAGGAAACATTCTATACCAATATTATATATCTCAAATCATAGAGAAAATATTGAAAAGAATTGAAATGATACAATGCAGTTCTTTAGTAGTTACGGAAGAACTGAATACCTTGCTATTGTAGAAAAGTTATAAATGGATTACTTCTAATGTATTTTCAATTAGAAACAACAACACGTCTTTTGAACAATCTCTTAACAATAATTCTTAAGAGATTGTTCATTAGTTGATGAAGCGCTGTTAATGGTTTTTGATGTCCGTGGCATTCAAAATCATAATGAATGCTTTTAGAATGAGTAAATAGTATTTCATTAATATTCACATTCGTATTCAGTTAATTAACTTATTACCATAAGAAGAGAATTCCGTAGACAACATCAACATTGCTCGCTTTCATGTAAATTGTCCACAGGGACAGCTTCATGAATGTTATTCATTTTGAAATTGTTCAAAGGATGATTATTTTAGTGGAATACTATTTATTCTCCTCAATAAAGATTCTATTGCTAAATTATTTTTAAAATGTATTGATAGTATCGTTTCATTCTAAATTCATTGAAGAAAGAACATAATGGATTGACAAACACCTCTTGAAGTGTATTCTGTATATAAGTTACATAATTTTCTTTAGAAGAATGAATGGGATTTCCATCTCATAAATCTCTGCAAATATAAAGATTGTAAAGGTATTAGAAGTACTGTACGTTCATTATATTGATAACATTTAGTACGCAATGATGGAAAAGAATAAAAGAATATTACAGAAGAAACATTTTGCGTTTGTAAATGTATAACGTTATAATCAACGTAGAATGTAAGTATTTTGTATAACGTTCATCACAAAACTATTCATAATATTCTTTTTTGCTATAATTTACTTAACTAAGATTAACTCGAAGAACAAGGAATTTCTCCTAATATAGGCATTTATTACTTTTAGTAATAAATGGAAACTGTTTATTTCCAATTACTAGTTTATAGTTTTAAGTGTAAGAACAGGATTTTTGTTCAGTGCCTCACGCTTTTGGAGGCTTTTGATACGAAATCATATGCTTCACGATATTCGATTTTGTTCCACTATCCGAAATTTAATACTAGATCTTGTAAAATACAATATAATATGAGATTTACGTGTAGGTATACTTCGTAAATAAGCACTCTAAACGCATAACCTAAAATTTCCGTTTTCAATTTTTAAACATTCTGTATAGAAAAATTAGCATCCAAAATTTAATTCCAAAAAAAGTATATGCTGTTTTCTCTCTCGTATTTCTATTAATTTAGTTATGTAAATGATTTTGTTGTAAGCTATATATTAAGTTTTTTCTTAATCTCTCTCATGACATTTCTGCAAATGTGAAGTCCGGAACAAACAGCATGCCCATTTGTTCCGGACTTCACATTTAAGGAAACCTCAAGAACATTTGTTGCAAATGATTCATTTCATTGAATAATTTGCATAAAAAGAGGAAAAATCTTTATTTTTTGTCAAGTTTTATTATTTAATAAAATACAATACAATTTTGACGCCATTTTTTAAATATAGGAGTGTCTTAAAAAGGTAAGTGATCAGGGCATCTCTGGATTACTGAGAGGTCCTAGACATATTCATTTTGTATTTTGTAAATTTGTTCAAAGTATTAATAATAATTTTTTACTTTGGATTTTAGTCACTTAGTCGTCTACACTAATTTACCTAAATCATATTTTACTTTATAAGTTACTTTAAAAAAGTCGTTGTTCGCATTAAAACCCGAACAATTATTCCATCAGCCAACTTTATTTTCTCTTTTTATTTCATTAACCATCAAAGGAACAAACGTTTTTGTCATTTATAGTTCCTTTCTCTCTCCCTTAATAGTGTAACTAAAATATTGCATTAAGAAATTTGTTAACTCTCGTTAGATACTAACAAAAATTCTTTTATACAATTCTCAAAAGGGTTGTAAAATTCTACTTTATCAATAGTTACAGTAATCTAAAAGCTAAAAGTTATTTGAAAATCCTCTTCAAGATCTTTTCTGCCCTCGTTTTATACTAAATTATGATAAGTTGTTTTCTGCTTTCGCTTAAATTTTGCACTTTAATTAATAATATTTATACTGATAATAAATAATCAACATTATATTAATTTAAAACCGTAATAATTAATGTAGTTAAGCAAGTTACAGATTAGAGCCTCACTCCACGAGACTATACTTCCTCATGTTATATTNGCAATCACGAATGCCTGTATAATCCATGGAATGCCGAATAAACCAAAATATATTTTTTTTATATATTCAAGTGATCTATATGTTGTTATATTTAATGAGATATTAGTAACAAATTAATAAAAAGAAAAGTAATTATTTATTTTATTTATTACTGGAATTATATTGTATCAGTTAGTACTATGTTAATTAATAGATAAAATTAAAACTATTAATAGATAGTCGTCGTCATCGCTATGTTTTTGAATATTTGACCCAAAGAGATTTATACTAAAATTTTAAATAATAATTTATAAATACAGTGCGGTCCAAAAAACGTGTTTTGTTTCGTATGTTTGAAATAAACTTGTGAATATGAACCGTAAACTGAATTTATCATGTGTTTTTCTTTTATAAAATTGGTGGAAACAAGATTAAAAATATGATGAAATATTTGAATATGATTCTTATAATCGTTAACTGAATTTTGAGCCATTCTATATATGATTTTCAGAATTTTTTCACTAGAATTACTAAATATATATATATTTTTAGAAAATATTTTAAACAAAATACTGTATAACTATCTTTCTTTAGAAGAAATTCATTATAACGAACAATTTTAAACTGTAAAAATCCATTTAAAACACTATAAAACGATTCATTGTATAAATATATTAATAAAAAGAAATTATATTAAGTTGACTGTCATTTGAATAAATATACTATATATATTTTTCCTATTGAAATAATGTTGAAAACAAATTACGTGAATGAAATTGTATATTTTTCTACTGTGTCGTGAAGTTTGTTCTTTCAATAACTCTTTTGAATCTTTCATTGTGACGTGTAGATAGAATTTTAATAAGAATTTACTTTTTAAAGAAAAAAGTTAGGAGAAATTGAAGATATTATATAAAATGTACAGATGATCTTTCAGCAGTAGCGTAACTAGGAGGCCCAGGAGGTCAGAGGACCCTTACCTTTGTTAATAATTTAATTAATGAAAAATCAAATAAGTACAGGAAAAATATTTGAATGTGAATAAAGCACTTACACACATGTATACAGAATATCGAAGATTAATCATCAAAAACTAGATCGACAGTAGGCACGTTCTAATTCTGACACCTCTAATAACGCTTCTAGTTACGCTACTGTCTTTCAATAAATATAATTATCTTAGAAGATGATCAGAAAGGCAATTTATTTAATAATCATTTACCTGAAGCTTAAAGTAAAAATATTTTTGATAATTGTTTAAGAGTGAGAAATGTGGACATATTTATGCTTCAGGCAATTGCATCTTCTTAGCTTGAAAAAGATTTTATTATTAAATTTTACTTCCTACATCATTCCTTGCAATTGAAATGATGGAATGCTTCCAATTGGATATTGCATATTGGACGATCTGTCAAGAAAGGAAGTACCTCCCAAGAGGACTTTCTATGGGAAAATAGTTTCTATTCAGGTGTGAAAACTGAAAATAAATTCACTTAGCCAGCTCATTGGTGAAGCGCGAACTCACGACCAACCAGTAAATTTATCTACTTGGCCATTGGTGGGCACCATTCCTTTAAAAATTATTTAATTCTTTAAAGATTTTTCTGTAGAACTTGACATTATCTATAATCAAAATTGAGTTAAAATAATATTTCTAGTCTATTTTAGAAAATTTATAATGCAAAAAATTTTTAAAAATTGCCTTTTCTTATTAATTTTAATTTTTATTTACAAATCTTTATTATTAAATATTGCAAATTTTCCTCTTTACCTTCTAAAATTTTAGAAATTCAATAAAAAATTATCAGCACTATCAAAAGAAATTATTTATTAATGTTTTTTTTATTTATATTTTGACCATTTAATCTTGAAGTTTAGAGTAATAAATGACGAATTGAATCAGAGCAGTTCTCATGAACATAATATATGACTAGGTGAACAGTGTCAAACGTGTGCATAAACTTAGTTATTCTAAATTATGTTTGTATCATTCATTCTGACCACGAAACGCTTAGTTAATCCAAGTTAATAATGATTTAGACGTCGTACTTCGTGAAAAGATAATAAACAGAATTAATGAAGTGAATAATTTAAATAAATCTAAGTTTATAATTAAAAATTTTAAACATATTAAAGCGAGTTTCATAAATCAGACACTATATCTATAATAATAATAATCACTTTTCGCTAAGTTATGTGCCAAGTAGAAGAATTATTGTGAGATATTTATGCACAAATTTTATAATTAATAAATTTTAAATATTGAAGATGCAGTTTTCTGTAAAATAAATTTATATATTTAAGAATATTCTTAATTTAAATTTAATTTATTACATTTCAGATGTATTGAACTTGATAGTTTAGTATGTTTGAACTATCGAGTTATTGTGATGTTTGTAGAATTAAAGATATAAAACGTTTTATTCTTGTAAATGTAGAATTTAGTAGAAAATTTTTAAATATTTTCACATTTTAAACTAATTTTACTTCAAATTATAACCATTTTTTTCTAAGCAGAGCTTGAATTTTCAAGCTATTAAAGTGATTGTCGTGTTATTTGACTCCTAATAATTTGTTAGTAAATTAATTCTTCTTTTTCCGTGTATATTACTGGGTACATATAAAAACTCACATTAGAGATAAAAACATGAATATTTGATACATTTTATTTCACAAAGTTAATAAGAAAATAAAATATAACGAGCAATTATTTATTGTGACATTACCACAATGCCAGACTGAAATTTTTAATCATATTTTTAACTTATTTACTTTAAAATATATACTCTTCACCTCAAATCAATAGTGGCTTGCCCCTGTACATCACACTTTTCCTTTAATCGTAGAGTCGTGCCACTCATCTATCTAACACCTTTCAGGGGAAAATTTTTGCATTGAAATCACGTAATTTTCGGTTTATATCGGAAGATTGTATATAATTAATCTGGGCTTTTTCCTCTAAGCTTTTCATATGTGATCTCGAATTTCATTTATCTAGCACCGTTCTCGAGAGTAAGAAAAGACAGACAGACGGACGACAGTAGGAATTTATTGGTGTACAATTTTTTCAAATTGCCGCCCAAACATATTATCTGTTACAAGAAGAATTCCTACATTTATGTAAGAATAAAAGGTATTTTTACTCTTATTTTGTTAATTATAATTCTGTTAAAATTGACATTTATATACTTAATTTACTTGCAAATTTAGTCTAATAAAATACATTAAACAGACTTTATACTTGTTAAGATTTTACGGATTAAATTTGTGGAAATTTGGAATTTACAACTTAGTCATAATTCTCATGCAATATGTTTAACAAATTTGTAAATTGTAAAATAGTTTGACCTTTAACGTCTTAACTAATCTGTCGAAAGTAAAATGTTCTTTATTTTTCAGCGTAATAATGCAATAAAATGAAAAATTCATTAGAATTTTGGTATTCAATTTTATTTCAACATTGTTTTTATATTCTGTTATAAAGAACCATATTCTATCAATAATATGAAGAACTAGACGAAAGAATAATCCAGGAAGCGAGGAAAGAGGATTAGAGAACAGAGTCTGAATCCCTCATAAAATCGAAGAATAAAAATTTGAAGATTTATTATTTTGAATTTTAAAATTTTATATATTGTAGGAAAGATATATATATAATCAAGGTCAGAGGTGTTAAACCTTTTTTAATTAGAAGACCACATCCTAGAAGAAACTCTTAATGCATACGTGTACACATTTAGTATACATACACCAATCATATAAGTACATACACCTGTATATGGCATTGTATTTAGATATACCGGTATGTCCTTATTGAAAAAGAGATTTATAAACGTATTTTAATACAGTAGAGCGTCGATTTTCCGAATCAATTGGGGACTGGAGTTGTTCGTATAACTGATATTTCGGATAATCGATTTATGCACGAAAAAATAGTTTAACGTATCCGATATTGAAATTTTTCTCCGTTGCATGTCGCTTCGCGTTGAATTTTCGTCGATGTTAAGCCTAACAAAGACTATTGTATCGTTAAAAATTATTTTTTTATTTTGTACAAACAAAATAAATATATTGAAAAATATAAAAACAATAAAAAATTATACTTCAGATGTTAATTTAGTATCAAAAATGTAAAATATTTGAGTAGCCCAAGACATAGCCAAAGATTGAAGCGCCACAGCACTGGCGAAAATTTAAATTTGCCGACTGGAATTCTTTCGGATGATTGACGTTTCGGATGATTGACTTTCGGAAAATCGACGCTCTACTGTAATTAATATTTTTAATTTTGCTATCATGAATTTTATTATTTTACATTTTATCAGATTACATCAGAAGCCACAAGAGGCTGTCCCTTATCTGAGCAAACATTCAGAAAGAGAGGGGTCTTTCACCAAATGATAATTCACTTGAAAACATGAAGACCTAAACTACATTCTCCTAGCGTGAGGTCCTAAGATGGAGATTATTTAACAATATACGTAAATTCGACCTTTCCTAGTTATATATAACATATTCTGCCTTTTAAGATGATGTAATTTAAGTTGGAAGGAATATACACGAGAGTAATTTATTAAAATAATATACTTTTTCGATAGTATTTGCATACTTGAAAGAATTATTCTCGTTGTGTAATTTTCTCAAGCCAATCATTAAAACGAAAGCATCAGTCTTCTTTAATTAGTAAATTACTTTAAACGTCACTGCATTAAACTCTTTATCACAATTAAAGACTTTCCTTTGAAATTAATTTTATACCTTAGGGAAGAGAAAACTATGAAAAGTGGAATGTTAGTTAATCAAAAAAAGGGGGATAACAACTCGATGAATTTAATCTGTTAAAAATATATAATAATGAGACTAACAATGCTAAACTTTGCAAAGAAATTCTTTATAACTTATTTTCATTCGACACTTTTTATTCATTGAATTGCATTCAATCATAGAGAAACTTCATCGAGACGAAAGAGAAACTTGAATTAATCTAATGAAAGCTTCTTTTCTCGCCTCCGTGTTTATTTTCAACAATTTTATTGAGACGTTTTGTGTGATTTCAGCATAGTTTCATATTCAAGTATTGGAGAAATTATAAAATGTTGTAGCATACAGCTACTAAGTACAGTACAGTATATGCATATACACATATAAAGAGAGTTTTGAGGTAATGATATGTCCTTCATAATAGAATAATTCTTTATAATATCTAAGATATAAATAATTTAAAGAATTTATATTAGAATATCCAGAAATATACGTTATTTAAACACTATAAATTTAAAATAAAACACATCAAAATATCGGTAGGGTATCATTGAATCATTTAACATTTGCATACAAGATATTATAGCCACATCAGTAGCGTTTGAGTAGTAAATAGCATAATTCATAATAAACAATCGAATCAAACGATAATTAATTCTGCTATTTTGAATTTATTCTATAAATACACACACATATAGGGCTATAATCTCTACATATACCTAACTATTTAGTATTATATTATTTACTAACTATACAGTTTTATGCCTTTGTAAACTAATCATTTTATTAAATACACATTAATTATCTAGTTAATCTAGCTGTAAAAAGATTGAAAATTGAAAAAAACGAGTTGCTTAACTTTTCCGGCAACATTTGGTGGTGCCATCTGTTACTTTTAATCATAAAAATTTAACAGCATCAATTCTCTTAATAAACCAACCTTCCTGCAAAATTTCAGAAATTTTCGACAAAAAGCATGAGAGTTATTAAGCTTGAAAGAGGGTAAACAAAATCTTGCCCGCACACCATTAAAGACATACACTGTAATGTTTTTAACTAAGAGCAGTGCAAAAACTATTTGTAAGCGTTACGGATTCTACTAAGTTTATATTTTTATTAAATTTAGACATTTCTATGATCTGTGCCTTAGCAGGGTTAAGAGGTAAGATTTGAAAAATGTATTTATACACACATTTTTTAAACTCTTTTCCCCTTGTGAGCAAAAAGAGGCCCTTTATCTATGCCTATTAGTTCGACAGGAACCACAAAACGGTGTGGCTGAACGGTGGAGATATCGTGGCAGGAAATATCAGGATAACGAATAAAAAAAAAATGGATATGGCAATCCGAAATCGAACCCGGATCCTCCTAAACAGCAAGTTTGGTGCCTTTAAATTTTGGCCGTTCCTGATGTGGTTATTAAAAACAAAATAATACAAGTAAAAATTATAAGTTTATATTCTAATAAAGTTTATTGAAATCATTTTCATATATAGAATAATTAATAATTTCTAGTTTAAAAAAGCATAATTATAAAATCTTTATAGGAAAAATATTGATTATTCAACATGAAATTTTGAAAATGGCCTTTCAATTTAGTTTATTTGTTTGTAGAAATTAATTTATATAATAGAAAAAGGATCGATTTTCTATATCTTATTGTCCATTTTAATATTATATGTTATCTAGGTAAAGCGCAACTTATTTTAATGGTGATTCATGTAACTGAAAGCTGCGACTTTTTTAAAAAAAATTGAAATATATAAAGAAAAGTTTTTCAAATATAAATTATTATATAAATATTATTTTCAATATTTCTAGCATAAAAATAATTGTAATTAACTTTTAATTGTTTCTAAAATTGCTAAAAAGTATTTTTATATTTAATTCTACTACTGCCATCTATCGGAAAACGAATAAACTAAATATTAATAAAAAAATTTGTTTGGAGTGATTCTAAATTTAGTATCTTTATTTTTAGATAATATTTTAGTTTTATTTAAGATTAAAACATTTAAATTTTTTTAATAAAATAAATTATTTCTCTGAATTGAGAATTACTTTACCAAAAGGAATAAAAAGATGCCAGGTGTAATTTGAAATTTCTGGTATGTGCAGATCAATAGCAAGTATTTTAGCATTCTTTTCTGCAATTTCAGAATACATTGACAGGAAGATATTGAATCTTCATATTCTAGATCGTGTTTAAAACTTTGCAATTTTCGAAATATGAAAGAGGATTGGGCATAGCAAGGAAGAGACATATATTTCCGACGCTAAATGAGAAAAGGCATTATAAACCTCGTAATAGATAATAAATAAACTCAAAAAATTGTCGACGAATCTTGTCCTGGGCGCCATACATTTAAGCCAGGCCTCTGAAAAGAATCTTCCAAAAACAAAACAATCTACTAGAATGCTTTCGAAACTCACAATTTTGATGAATAAGTATGTGAAACAGAATTATGTAAAATAAATCGATTCAAAAACCATAAAATTTCATATTAAACCAAAATGGTGCTGTGAATATAAAGTAGAATAGCTAGAAAAGTTAAAAAAAATCTAGCAATTGAGCAAAAGTTTTTATAACTCAAATTATCTCAAGTAAAATGTTCAATGTTTCATTTTGTGATTCTTCTTACAATTGCAAAATATTGCATTTCAGACTTGAAGAACTTCATGAGGAATGTCGCTGATATTTGATGATACACTCATCGTTAAATTTCCTAAAATAATTATATTAAATAAGTTATTGTTGTTTAACAAATTTCAAATCAAAAGTAAGAAGACCAGCAAATAGGGAACTTTATTCTTTTGATAAAATAGTGTTATTAATAACGCTCGATGTATTGATTGTACAGAATGTCCGAAAAATCTGGAATCAATGGTAAAAATATTTGTACTGATATCGATTCGAATATGCTGAAAAGAACCCACAGAAACATGGTAAAATGACTCAGAAATAACGTATAATTGTAGGATGGACACTTGGAATCATATTGCAGAAGTAAAATAATCAATAAAGCATATGTAGTGTAAATCCAGAGCCTCGCCATATATTTTTAGTATCCAAATTTGGCACCTGAGACTATGGCCTCAGGTGCCAAATTTAGATACTAAGCAGATATCGTAATGTTTACGTAAATACATTTGCGTTGTTCTTAAACTTACCTCAGGCGTCAAAAATTATTCAGAATTATTCGTTTATGAATAATTTTGGTACCCGAAGCAAGCCTATAGATGTAAATCTTATTTGGTTCCAGACTTTTCGGATACGCTATATGTTTGAGATATTAACCAGTGACAATGGCAAAACGATAATGAGAGGGTGGTCGAACTGGTGAAGATACCAGCCTATTAGTTTGGAAGATTTTGGATTAATAAGAATTTTCATGGTAGAAGTTGATGCGAATAGGTCAGATTCTGTCTTTCACCTTTCAGTCACCCTCATTATAAGCCTGATTAAGCCCACGATGGGCATGAAAGGCATATTTTTGATGCCCGCAGGAAAGATCATTCTGCTAATGAAATATTTTATTGTGGAAAGAGATTAAAAAAGAAAAAAATTTATGAAAAATCTTCAAAGTTTATTGCGTTTTATGATTAATGTTTCACGTTAATATTTTGACTGTTGAAGTATGTACGTACAGTACATGACATGTGTCATGCATTGTTATACTGGAAATTGTCGACGCCATTGTAATGTCATTCAAAGATATAATGACTTTAATTTCATCGTGTATGTACTTTTGATTCTTTTAATTTGTTTGTCAATTCTGCTGAATACATTATTTTTAAAACAGATTATATTTTGTAAATAATTCTTTTTTTCGGCCATTTCCATAAAATTAATTAATTCTGAAACCCGTTTGGATGAACTTCAATATTAGAATAAGTCAATTTAACCACGAAAATTCTTGTAATTGATATTCACTTGATTTAAAAAATTAAATTAGCTGATTTCGTAGTATGAATTAAATTATTAATTCTTACCCTCGAGTATAGGAAATAATTATAATATGAATTTTGTTTGCATCACTTATTAATGAAAATTGATTAACAAACCGTGCACCAATTTCTACGACATAAATTGAATAATATGTTATTTAATTTAACGAAAAAAAAAATACGAAAAAATCTGTACAATAAATTGTGCAATTTTTCTATATTAAATTAAATTAAGTATTTTATACTGTTTTATCATAAAACAAGAGCCATTAAACCGTTTATATAAACAATTCTTATGCATACATGCATACAAATGTAATTATTGATAATGTTTACATACAGTCAAACTTCGATTTACAGCTACTATTTGTTAATCTCTAAAATTGTATTAAATCGAGTGTGATGCGAAACTGAAGTACCTCAAACAATAAGAATTATATGTAGTAATGGGATATATGCACAACTTTGAAGTTTGAGAGTTTGAAAATTAAGTAAATCACTTAATTTTCATATATAATAGTAATAGTAATGTCATTTGCAATGTAAAATCTACGTTTAGTAATTCATGATACTAATTTTATATTTAATATTTTTTCACTTTTGCTCTTTTCGCTTTGTGGTCGTTTTAATTATATCCATTATAAATTATAACAAATCCATAATAAAGACGGTCGGACGGCGATGAACAGGAACAGACCATCAATGAAACATTCCTAGGATTGTTTGCCCGAATTCGATTCTGGGTCCTTCAGAACAGTAGGTTGACACCTAACCTCCTTGGCCAACCAGCCATTGGAAAGATCCGTTTAAAAGTATTCATTAGCGCTTTATCAGGATGGCGATATAGAAGAGGGTGCTTTTAAATGACAAGCAACTAAGTGGACAAACCAATTTGTACTTACTCAGCTCCCCGAAGTTTGACTGTTTACATCTAATTGTGATAATGATAGTTGCTATATGCTAATCCTAATAATTCTAAAATATACATAATTACAGGAAATCCTCGTTAATTCGAACTCAGATAGTTCGAACTCAGATAATTTACATTCGTTAGTTCGTAACTGTACTTTTGTTCCGGCCGGAGATATAAAGATTTACACGTTAAGGAATTCGGTTAGTTCTAAATATGGCTACCACGAAATTCAGTGAAAATTCTGTCTGTACTGCGATATGCCTACGTTAACTGGTTACTTTAGAACGAAGTACCTCCATACTGAAAGAGTGTTCTCTTACAGTATGGAGTATAGACCAAGAACAACTCTAATCTGGTCAATATGACTTTGCTTTTACGGTAACACATTTTCGGGTGTCATCTTACATAAGGACTTCTTTTTTTCCTCCTATCTCATAAAATACGACTGGTTTTCGGGATGGCGAGATTGAGCTACGAGTAGCAGATTGAGATATTTGTAGGGTTCTAAGCTACTAGATTTGGGCAACTTACTACTTTTTTTTAGCCATTTTTAAAATTATTTGGGCTATATTTCTAGGAATTTGCTATATTTTTTTTATAAAATCTATCTGGCAACCTGTGAGGTTCTTACCGGAAACGTGTTGTTTACCTTCACATTTATATTATTATTATTAATGATTAATTAACGAAAATAACGTTCTGTATATGTATCCGTACTCCGTTTACTTAATAAATTACATCGGTTACGTGGCATTTGGCATATACGTAAATCTCGGATAATTCGAAACTCAACAATTCGAAATCGCGATTATTTCGCCCCTTGAATTTCGAACTAACAAGGATTTCCTGTATTAACAATTGACATGATTATCACAATATTTACTTATTTTAACGTTAAAGTCCTAACATTTTGAATTTAAAGCACTTGAATTTTAATATTTTTCAGAGAGGTATTATTATTATTTTTTTAATTATATTTTTATGAATTTATTATTGATATTTTTGATGTTTAAAAGGAAATTATCTTTCTACCATTACTAAAAAGTCGAAGGTAATGTTTAATATTTTCTAGTATATCATTTCTTGTACTTTTGAACATTCAACTAATTCACTTTTTGCATATTTTTTTCAGAACTTACTAAATTTTTACCACTTCAACTTTTTTAATATTTGTGCGTGATCTTCCATACACAATACTCTACAAGTAATTCAAGAAAATTCCTTTCTTTCTGATACTTTATATCTAAAAATGCTGAAGGCGTGAATATTTTAATATTCAAAATCATGAATTTTAAACGTTAAAACTTAAAAAAAAATTTATTTCAGAAAGTAATGTCGATAATTGAAATTAATAAAAATAATATTAAAATATTTTTTATTATTAAATTTATAATTTT
>NW_019386694.1:882339-928327 GCF_000671375.1 Centruroides sculpturatus | reverse complement strand
TCAAGAATTCTTGAAATTTTTATTAAAATTTACATTAAAAAAGCTAGTTTTGCAGCGTAGATCCATTAGGATAACTCATACAAATATTATATATCAATTTTTAAGTAATGGTGCGTTATCATCATTAATTACTGTATACAGATTTATTACATTATAAAGAATCAAGTTTACACGGTAGCAGGTAAGTAAGAAAAGAGCAAATAAAAGCATTTACTTTATATATTATAGATTTTATAACGCATCAAAATAAGATTTATGATATGATTTTGTTCGAGAACATTTATTGTAACATATAGAAATTTATAGGGTCCGATAAAATATGATGATATTTATATATAACCACAATTTAAAGAAGAGGAAAAAAGGCATTGGAGATTCTTATTCTCGGATATAATGTTTACAAAATGAGGACTTTGAAGACAAAATATTAATGCGGTTTTATGTGTTGACTGGCACAAGACCAATCATTTGTATTTTGTTTTCTTCGTATACTATCATTCTCTGTAGTTGGAACATAGATTCATCATATAGATTGATAAGAGTGCATGTTCTTATCTACAGGCAGATAAGAATATGCACTCTTATCTACTTATATGATACATTTATCCATCTTAAGAATTTTGTAACGAAATCTTAGTTTAATTACTTTTTCTATGTAATTTTCTTTTATTGGAAATGAATTTTTTGAAGAAAAATAAATAGTTTGTGATTTTTCACAAACTACTTATTTTTCTCCACTGATTACATTACTGATCTTATTGATATCCACTTGTTTTTACATCAATGCTCTTATGTATATACAGTAAATTTGTTCTAGACTTTCATTAATTGTCCTAAGCTATTTTACATTTCTAGTTATTGTTGTAGTGATTTATTCGTATTCGCTGTATTTATGACTTTATAATTATTTAAATTTCTCGGTTAACTTGGCACAATTACCACAGGAGCAGTGGCAGATTGTCTTGTAATCAGACTTGCATGTTGTGGTCTTCGAACTTAAGAATTTCAAATAGAAATAATTATATATTAAAAATTATTCATAAATATTAAATTAAACATTTAATTATTTGCTCTGAAAAATTAATTGGCACTCAGGGCTTTCATATTTATTAATTTGTTACTTCCCAATGAGTTTGTTGACAACGCCCGCTTGGATAGTGACGAATTAAATAAACAAAAAAAAACTGCTTATAACACTTATAAAAACAAATTTTTTATCGTATTTTACATAAATTTTTTATGAATATATTTAAAATTAATAATAATTCATTCATTCATTTTTCTCAAGTTTATGAAAAATGTAACAACAAAAAAGATATTTAATATTTCATTCAACTATCAACAATGACATGTAATAATTTAGTTTATTGTTTTACTTTTTTTACCCTAAATTATATTAATTTTTCTAAAAATAGTTTATTTCAGAATTCTTGTAATTTTGAATGATTTCGATACAGATGATTAAATTCTTCTCTTTGAGTAACTGTAAATAAATATAAAAGAATTTCAAGCACGATTTTGTCAAGTTTCAATTCTAAAAATTAAATATAATAGTAAATAAGAAAGGACAGACAGTGGGAATTTATAGGTCTACAATTTGAAAATTACAGCCCAAAAATACAATAATTAATAATGAAATTGTTAACGTAATAAATTACACGAAATAAAAGTCATATTGATACATTAAAAAATTATATTTAAAATATAATTAACTTAATAATTAAATTATCTTGAATCAAATTTGCCTGTTATTATGTTTTTTTTTTTATTTCAGTATAATCTTTAGTACTGGATAAAGTTATAGTATCCAATACTATAACTTGGATATTGTGTATACGGTTACATTGCATGTTGTGTGTAAAGTACAGTACAATTGCAGTACAGTAGAACCTCGAAAACTCGGCTCTCGATAACCCGGCACTCCAGATAACTCGGCCACACCCTGGCAAAGCAAAAACATCCTTAGTTAATTAATTTTCATTATAGACAGCTTTATAAAAGTATAAATCTCTCATAAAGTATTTTTCTGAGGTCTGTCTTATCAGGTAAATTACTGTACACAGTGTATTCATTAATTTTCATTTTCATGTAGTAAAGGCTCTATGCCTTCATAAAGAACGTACTTTTCCTTTGTTTAAGGATATTTGGGCAGTTTATTCTCTGTTATATTCTCAAGTAAACAATACATACAAGCACAGTACAGTATTTTCTGAGGAAACACTCGTACTTATTTTTTTAACCCCATTCCCGATAACCCGGCATTTTCACAAACTCGGCCACCCTTCGGTCCACATTAGGCCGCGTTTTCGAGGTTCTACTGTATCTATATTAGATATGGCGTATAGACACGGTATCTAATGATATTGCATTTTGGCACGTACTATAGCTATATATAACAAACAATTTCAAAGAATGGATAAAAACAGTAATGTAAATTTGATTGAGATAAATATTATTTGCAGAAAAAAATACCAAAAACGCTTTAACATAAGCACGGAACACCATGAAATAAGTAGATCTAAACTAAAATTTTTTTGATAATATAACATTGGTGATGAAATGTATTTACCATGTGAATATAATATGTAAATAACTTTACTTCAATAAAATGTAAAAGAACAACGGAAATGGTTCAATATATATATATTCAATTTTCAAGAGAAAATTTTCCTATTTTCAATGGAAAAAAAATCAAAGCATCACTCAAAATAGGTAACAATGGATCACTAAAGAAATTGTCTTAGAATTTCATAAAAAACCGATAAAAATTGGAAATTGAAAAAGAAATAGCACCCAAATTGAATAATACTTCGTCAAAATTGAATCTAAAATTTTATATAAACAAATTACAGTTATGAAGGTTCAAAGTAATGAATTAGATTAAATGATTTACATGATTCAAAATACAATAAATGTATAGTATGACCATCGCAAAATCTATTCTACAGATTATTATTCGAAAGAACAACGTTTTTTGTAGAAATGCAATCCTTTTGAATAAGAAATTGAACTGACTAGAACATTTTTTCGCTAACTCAAAAATATCAATACTTGGATAATTTTAAACAAAATACTTAATTTGACAATTAATTTCCGTGAAGCTGTGTTGATATTGACTCGGTTCTATATTTATTTCAATATTTAAAACGTAATCATGCTGACAAAGTACAGTAAATGTATCTGTAATGTAAACGGAATTTAATCGTAAATCTAACATAAAAGCTTTCTTCAAAATTACCGTATCCCCATAAAAAGAAGGTGCTTCTTAGTAAAAAAAAGGGCAAAAAGTTTTAAAAATTATAGGCGAGAAGAGAGAGAAGACAAATTATCATTACTTCTGTTTAGTAAATCTAATAATTCTAAGACTTCTAAGCATGTAAATGCGAAGTTTTCTTTTATCTACAAAATACGTTCGTCAAAGTTTTAGATAGATAAACAGATTTTTTTGTAGGAGAGTTTATTTGGAATTTAATCGATATTTGAAACATTACTTACAGAATAAAAATTAGAAAACAACGCTTGAACGACGTCAAAATTTATCCATCAGAAGAAGAAATATCTTCTGATAACATCAAAACTATATTATTTCCAGTTAATGTAATTTCTATTAGTCGACTAATGTACCATGGAATGTTGAAATCATCAAAGAGATATTACCGAAAAATCTTTTCCTGAAATTCTATATTTTGAATAGAATATAAAAGAAATTACAATCATAAAATGCTATATTATTATCAAAAACTGTTTTCTTTTTTTTTAAATATATATTTTAAAAACACGTATCATAATGCATTTGTTTCATTATGGTTATGCTCGGATGCTGTACTAAATGTCCAAATATGCACAAAGGCTTTCCCTTTGAACAAAAGAGTTATGAAATCGTGTGAGACTTTTCTGCATTGATATATATGACTGACTTACCAGTGTTGAAGCCAGTCGGAGTAAAATATGAGTTTGTTACAAATGCAGATTAATAAATTCTATTTTCGAACATCAATAATATGATCGGTATTTATTGCAGTCATCTCTTGTTAGTTACTAGATTTATGAAGAGAAGAGAACAAATTCTTCCTGTCTTACTACATAATTTTATTCAAATTAAGGGATTACATTTTTTATTAAGGAAAATTATTAAGATCTTTCATCTTCCACGAACTTGACAATTTAAAAACAACTGTATTACACAATGAAAATATCATTTTTAACGTTATTTTAAAGATAAGCCATAAAAAATCTAAAACCTAAAAATAGTTTAATAAAAATTGACGTTAGACGTTTATTAAATGTAGGACTTAGAGAGATAAATGGATCCAAATATATGAGTGAAATCAATAAAACAAATAACATGCTTTTCACTATTTACGAAAATACACTTTATATCATTTTCATATCATATTTTTTACATAAAAAACAAAAACTCTTAAAGGCTTCTCTATGTTCTTCAATCTCTTTCTTGTCCTTCAGAAATTCTTTTATATCTTCTGTATCCTGTTATAGAGGGCCACCATGACTAAAAAGCCTCCAGTTATGTTCAGAGGTCTTTCTCATAAAGAACAAAGAATTATCAACAAAGCATTTGTATTATTTTTATTAGGACTTGACATTCATTTTTATTAGTTTTTATGTTTTAATATTTCTTCTATTATATATTAAATTAAATAATAAAATCATTGATTGACATATTACAGCTAAATATTTCAATTTTATTTTATTTTATTTATTATTTTTTCCCTAACTTAATTCATAAAATATAAAAATATATTCCTGAAGATATATTCACTAAAATAAATAATTAAAATGAATTTTCAATTAATTGCATCAGCACTCAGACAGAAACGTTAAATATTAATCTATAAATAATTGATGTGATATTTTAATGTATACATTTTTTAAATAAATATAGGCCTATATATTAAAATCATTTTAATATTTACAAACTGTATTAAATATTTCAAAAATATATTCTTGAATTATAGAAAAATAATTTGTTTAGGAAAAAAAATATATATAGAAAAATTTTATTCATGGTTTGATGTACATTACAGAATTATTTCTTTTTAATACTCATAAATATTCAATAATTCAACAACTTATAAATATTATTATTGTGTGAATAATTCATATTATTCATACTAATAATAATAACTTGCATTTATTTTAAGTGCCCGATTTAAACTATAAATATTTTATTAAAATAGTTTACATTTTTGAAATATTTTTATATTGTTGTGAAATTAATCTGTCATTTTTTAAAATTATTATTATAATTTCGAGTTAATTATATATTTTAATAATAATTACTATGTAGAATGATACTGGAAGATAATGTTCTATATAATTAGCAGTATGAATGCACTTTGTAATATGGTATTAGAGATTTTTTCTTTCAGTTAAATATGTTTAAATATTTATTATAAAGAATAAAACTAATTATTAATTGTAAGTGGTCCACCTCTCTTAACTCTAAAGGTCATGGTCGAGTTTTTCTGAAAACAATAAAAGTAATTATAACTTATTTTAAAATTGGACTGCAATTTGAAAAAAATTGTAGACCTATAAATTCCCACTGTCATCTATCTGTCCGTCTGTCTTTTCCTAATCTTGAGAAAGAAGTTCGATAGAAAAAATCCGAAACCAGATAGGGAAAGATTAGGGGCAGATTGCCCTGGTTAATTGTATCTGAACTTCCAATGCAAACCACTAGTCACGTTATTTCAATTCAAAAATTTTCCCCTGTAAAGAGTTAGATAGATGACGGTATGACTCTGTTGCTAACAGGAAAAGTATGATGTACAGGGGCAAGACACTAGTTTGAGAGCATATACAGTACTTTGAATTAAATTAATTAGATTTTATATTTTCTATTAGAGGATGAAGTGGAAACCGTTATTTAAAAATTCCTTTTCTATTTTATTCAGGTTCCGTTTTGGACATGTTTTGCTGTATATGGATTTTATAATATTTAATCGAAGAATATTTATTAATATATTTTATATCTAAATAAAATATAAATATCAAATTAATATATAATTATTAAATAATTTATGTAATAAATTAATAAGTATATTCAATATTAATAAAACATAATTAATTATATTGAAGGAAACTATTAAAACGAAAATAAAAAAAAAATAAAATTGAAGTTGCTCTACAACACTGCATTTAAACATAATTTAATTAGTTTAATTATTTCTGTTTAGTTTTTTAATATTAATTAACATGCGTTTATTACAAATTTGTAAATTATTTATTTCTTGGTTTCATTTAAAGTTGCTAATACACTTTCATTAATATATAAATAAAATCACTATAACATTGCAATTTTATTTTATTTTATTTTATTTACATTAAGCAAAATAATTAAAAATTAATATAATTGTTAAGTGAATAAAATTAAAGATAATAACAATTTTATACATAAATGAGAATTTCTCTGACTTATCAATAAAGAATTCCTTAATTTTCTGGCTATTTTTATGTTAAGAAATAAAAAGAATAAATTAGAAAACATTTAAGAACTGCAAATTAGCATATTTATGAATAAATCAAAATAAAATATTTTTATTAACAGATTATATTTAAGGAAATATCTCATTTAGGAAAGTGTAAAGAGTAAGGATGAGGAAGATGCCCATTTTATATTCAAGATCAAGAAACATATTTTGAGGAGACATTTTAAAATATAAACATTATATATTTATGACATTATTTAACCTTTTAAAAAAGAAAATGTCTTATTTTAACAAATTAATTCGTTCAAACCTCAAACTAGTGTAAAAGATGAGTAACCAGTGTCAATAATCGGTCTTCATATTTAATATTGTAGCAAGTGTTATATCTAGAGATGGATTAAAGCGTTAATTCTGTTGATTGCTTATTGATTTCAACGGTTAAAATTATGTAATAAAACAATATTTTCAGTTGCTACAGTTGAATTTATTCCGGTTATAATTTTTTAATTGGTTTCAAGCCATTAAACAGGCTAAAAGATGACAAGCTTTTATGAGAAAATAGAATTACAAAAAGCTTTTTATTCATCTTTATTTAATGATAACTTTAATAATAAAATCGAAATTATAATAATAATAGAATTTTATTGAAACATTAATGTAAATTATTGTCAATAACTAACCTGAAATAATAAAAAAACAAGTTTATTTTAAAATCGTAAATAAATGAAACATTAGATGTAGGAGAATTAAAGTAATTTAAAAAAGGATGAAATTGTTTGAACATGATAGTGAACTCGAGACAGTATCAAGCTGACCTTCTTCTGTAAGTTACTAGCAAGGTGAAAGAATATTATTTCAACAATATTTCAAAAAAAAAAAAAAAAATCTCGTCATATGTCATTGACAGGATGTTTTCTCCTCCTGTTTAGTTAGTAACCTACAAAAAAAAGTGTCGGCTTTGTGTTGTGTCAAGTTCGCGCTTGAAGTCATTTCAAGAATAATAAATTCTTCTTTCTTAGACTTTTAAAAATGTTTCTACATTGAATATGTAATTCTAAAAAATAATTTTTATTATTTGAGCAAATAAAATAAAACTTCGTGTTACGCATCTATGAATTTACTAACCTCTTAATTATTTTGGTCTACAATAATAATCTTTTCAAAACAAAAGTATGTAACAGTTTTTCCTCAACTTACTAAATGTTTTCTTCATTCTGAGAATATTTAAATGTTTTTGTAGACGTCTGGATGAAATCATGTTAATTAAATTTGCGTATGTGTTCTTCAGTTCGTTTTTATTTCCTGAAGTACTTCAGAAATTAATTAATATACTTTGTGCTTTTAAGATAAACATTTTCTAGTTGGGAATTTATTAAAATGACAAGAACATCAAATTGTAACCTGAAGCAAAACAATGTGTAATAAAGAATAAAACTAATTATTAATTGTAAGTGGTCCACCTCTCTTAACTCTAAAGGTCATGGTCGAGTTTTTCTGAAAACAATAAAAGTAATTATAACTTATTTTAAAATTGGACTGCAATTTGAAAAAAATTGTAGACCTATAAATTCCCACTGTCATCTATCTGTCCGTCTGTCTTTTCCTAATCTTGAGAAAGAAGTTCGATAGAAAAAATCCGAAACCAGATAGGGAAAGATTAGGGGCAGATTGCCCTGGTTAATTGTATCTGAACTTCCAATGCAAACCACTAGTCACGTTATTTCAATTCAAAAATTTTCCCCTGTAAAGAGTTAGATAGATGACGGTATGACTCTGTTGCTAACAGGAAAAGTATGATGTACAGGGGCAAGACACTAGTTTGAGNTTTTCCTCAACTTACTAAATGTTTTCTTCATTCTGAGAATATTTAAATGTTTTTGTAGACGTCTGGATGAAATCATGTTAATTAAATTTGCGTATGTGTTCTTCAGTTCGTTTTTATTTCCTGAAGTACTTCAGAAATTAATTAATATACTTTGTGCTTTTAAGATAAACATTTTCTAGTTGGGAATTTATTAAAATGACAAGAACATCAAATTGTAACCTGAAGCAAAACAATGTGTAATAAAATATTTATCTATTGAGAATGTGTATTAAGAATTTCTTTATCATTGACGATAAAGTATTTTTTATCAAATTTATTATAATTAGATCGATATAGATAAAAATATGCTATCTTTGGCTTTTGATTAGAAAAATATATATATTTCGTTCAACCAAATTAACCACCCCATAAAGAGGAAGTTCCTATTGAAATAAACAAAATAACCTATAATGCGGAATAGAGTAACTTGTATCCTTTGCAGTCGTGTCACACGTAGTTCAGGGATTTTCAAACATACAGAATCTTAAAATTTATTGTGAGCTTTCAAACAAGATTCCAGATTTCTAATAGAATGTAATTCTAACATAGTCAGGTTCACTTTGTAAAGATTTATATTTTCAGCTTGAAAATAGATGAAGCAAAACGGAGTCATTATTCATGTCTCTACAATAAAAAGTATGCTTTTTTGCTGCTGAGACTGAATTTGGAATTCTGTTAGTTCAGCATATTCTGTTTACTTTTTACCAGAAAAGATTCTTTTCATTTTCTTAGAAACAAGTATATAATAAGGTGATCCAAGCTTTTCTTTTCGATAAAAGTCATACCATATAAATAAGTAGCCTACATAATAGATTCTGATTACAAAGTTGCGAGAGTTCCTACTGTTTTCTTTAGTTTTATTTGTACTGATCCAGATATTTGAAGAAACGAAAACTTCAATTTTGTCATCTGATAATAAAAAAATAACATATAGTATCCATCGATGAGATAGTTCATCGATTCTACTGTCAGAAAAATCAGCAATATTGTTATCGGAGTTTTAAAGAACTCCGAGGTCTTTTTTTCTCTATTACACGAAGCTGTTATAAAAAAAAATAGAAAGTGAAAACAATGTGAACTTTATCTGTATTTTAAATACAGTTATACTGAGTCTTTGTTTATACAAATGAAATTCATTCTTACTTTCCCGGCTGTTATACAAAGGGAAAGTATGGCGATCCGGCAAAAAATGACCTCCACCCAGATTTTTATATTTTTGGATTTAGGATACCTTGAAACGTGGACAAATGCAAAAATATTCGGGAGTAATTTCTGTGTGTGTGTGAGTGTGTGTGACACGACGTCGAGGGAGTGGGGAGACAATGGCGGTCGTGTGTATCTCCAGTAGGGATCGGACTTAATGATGATTTTACTCGTTATTAGCATTTACAATGTTTTATAAAATTCGTCCCTACCCTGAAAATTAAGCTTTTGCTATTTTATAATAGTTAAAAGTATAAAAAGTTTTTAAAATAAAATATGATAACAGATGGCGCCATCTAAAATTTAAATGTTGCTGGGAAAGTTGAACAACCAGTTGTGGTTTATTTCTTTATTAGATACAGACAATAGCTTCATTTTGCGTTATCTAAGATTGATAAGTTACAAAGAAACAATTCAATATCGAAAAACTAACTGCAACTTTATAAACATTTTTGCCAAATAGCCAAATACATCGATATATTTCGGGAATAAACTGTCACTACATTCAATATTATCTTGCTAAGACATTAACTTAAAGCTTACTGTCATAGAAGATCCGGATTCGAACCCATCCTTAATCTTCATAATTATCCTATCATTAATAGTACTAGTCGGAGCATCATTTCCCATCTCTCACCAATGTTGGAAGACCCAATTATGGGTCAAGCCTGACGTAATAGGCTGATCATAAAGCTTATGGTGTGCTAATGCTCTACGTTAATTAATCATTTGTTAAGAAAGTTAGATAGACTGAGTAAAGTTCAAAACCCACATACGTCAGTTAAAATTCAAAACTTATATATATATATTGAAAGTAAACGTATGTACAGTTACAAAGTTCACAAAACAAACATTTACAAAACGTTCATTATAACAAAGTTCAACACATTTATCCACACAACAGGTCCGTCGAAAAGACACCTTGCAACGAACTAACTCTAAAGTCATTTACAGTCCAACGAGACGAAACACTCTTCGGGAACAGCTTAGGCGAACTAAGACCAAACGTGAGTCCACTTTCTGAGTCCACGGTGAACTGAACTTCCCGCCACAACTCAACCTTTTATAGGATTGAAGAAGAATTGGATTCCACCAATCAGAACTTAGCAGCTCTTCAAGACGTCCGCCGATGGCGTGATGCCGCTCAACCAATGAGCGGTCGAGTCTTCAAAAGTGGTCTTATCGCTGTTTCTATGGCGACAACTGTCGTTAGTCGAACGATTGGAAAAGCGCGGGAAAACCGTGTGCCAGACGATTTTTATCCCGACAGATTGAATGTACAGTTTAAATACAATGAGCTACTTTCAACGATTTTATGACATTTCATCATCGGATATACACGTCCAAATTATAATTTCTTTCAAAACCAATTATTTTTCTTTGAAGGTCATTGTAATATTTGTGTCATTTAACTTTTAGAATGAAAGATAAAAGATTTTAACTAAGGCAGAAGCCCGATAATGACCACAAAGCGATACTCGTAAGAATTGTCTTTTCCAGCAACACTACAGCCCGTTACATGCCATTTTATGATAACATCCGTCGAAGGGAACAATTGCATCGTTTTCTTCTTTAAATAAAAAATATACTAAAAATTATCGTACATTAATTTGAATGATTTAGTGATTAATAATTTATAAAATTCCGTTGATGTGATGTTAGTGGGAAAAGCCGTAAAATGATTAGAAATGGGGAATGGGGATTTGGAGCTGTTAGACCTAAGAATGAACACTTTGATAGACACTCAACCACTATTTCTATTTGATAAAAGTTCGACTGAATGTTCAATTTTTACTTACATAATCCCGTATGATGACCACACCTAACATGATGGTTAAATAGACGTTCTGGAGATCCATAATGGAGACCATCTTTAATTAAAAGCCGGTTTCAATCGATAACATAATCGCCCAAAAACAAAAAGAAAGGGAACAGAAAAATAACGGCATAAGAGAGGAACAGACAAGGAGAGAAACAGTAGAAAATAAGGATATTGAACTGGAGATAATGAAAAGGAATAAACGGACAGCATTTCATAAGAATAAAAGAATAGGTCAGAGAAATTAAAATCGCCAAAGAACAGAACAGGTGCAACATCAAGGGCTACCTACCACTGACGACAAATAAATAAGACGGCTTTTCTGAGAATGAAGGCCATATTATTTATACAATGACATCAGAGACGGAAGGATACAGTACTGTGTTTATGAAGTTTGGGTGCATGAAGTTTGTTCTGCAGATTATAGACAGAAAACTGCCTACCAATATTTTTGTGAGCTATGTTGTAACAGAAATTACTTTCTTATTTATTGTATCTCAGAAGTCAACACTTTTTGTAAGTTTGTTTGCTTTAAATAACTACAGTAGCTGAGAGTTGTGTTGAAAGTTTTATAATAAAGAGTGACACTCCTAACTTACAACGTTGTTAATTGTGGTCATCATTAAATACCAGGTTGCCCATCATGGAGGCACGATACACTATAATGGCCACTTGCAACGTTTTTGGTAAATTATAAATTGCTTCCTAATGACTTCGTTAACTAAGCTGGAAAACTTTGCAGAAAAGATCCGCAAAGTGCATCAAATTCTGTGCTAAACTATGTAAGTGAAGAAGGCTTATTTGTAGGTAGCCATCACCCTTAACAACTAAATTGAGCTATGTAAACAATTATAAAAAGCTAAATCAATGGGAATAATCAAAAAAGAGAACGAATAAAAGTCAATTTGAAGTAAGCGCAATAAAAATTAACGATAACTAGTGGGTAAGTAATCAAATCAACAGTCCACCTATGACAATCAGTCCCTAAAATCGTGTAAATTGGTTAATTGAGTGAATTTTTTGGGATAAAAGCTATTAAGAAAGCTAAGTCATGTCAATTTATAAGTCAATAAGTAAATAAAGGTCTTAAGCAATTATTTAAAATTATTAAAATAAATTGAAAGTATACGAATGAAAGACTAATTTAATAAATAAAAAATTCAAAGAAATCTCATCATGTTTTATGCTTTCAAAAATTAAAAACTGAAACTAAATTTCGTCACTGATCCAGCGTATTTGGCAAATTCACATCTTGACTGTACTGTACATATTACTGCATTTCGGTTTCAATGTGTTTTATGCCTAAGATAAAATCACAATTAAATGATACTACTAAGTCAGATGAACAGTGCCAGATTGCATTGTTCATGTCAAAGTACAATTACATAAAATAATATTTCTATAACCAATTTTAATATGGATTTGTTCGTTACGCATGTTTTATAATAATTTACTTATACATAGTGCCTAGTACTTCGAATTTAATTTATTCCAAGAGGTCGTTCTAAGTCTGAATCATTCGAAGTCCGAATCAATTTTTCATAAAAAATAATGGAACGTGAATTAAACCGTTCCATCCACATCCTAAACAATACCCATTTCGATAAACTTAAACAGCAAATACATATAATTTAATATAAAAATAACACAATTAAATGCCCTAAAGATAAATAAAAATAATAACTGAAATACGTAAATACTGTATAATAAAATAAAAACTGTCACATCTCGCACCAAGATCATAAAAGGCTGCCTCATAGAGAAGAAACGCTTCTCATTGGTTGCTTATTTGACGTCACTCGTAGTCGAAAACGAAACATCTTACTACGTCCTTATGGTAAAAATATTACCGATCAGAAGTTTGTAGCTTTAATTATACGCTAATATTTCATTAATTACGATTTATACTTAATTAAATATAAATAAAAATGGATTATAAATAAGAAAAATCCGGAATATTGTGAAAATATTTGTAATTTCTATGTTTAAAGTTGGAATTCGAATGCGTTTTGCTACTTTGTAAATAAAATTGATTTTTATCTATTTTCATGATATAATAATAATAATAATTTCTTGAAAGATTAATTTTGGTAAATTCTATGAAGGTGGTTTATATATATACATAAATTAATTTAATTTTTATGGTCAAACCACATTTTTTCAACTAAAAATTATATTAGTTTATTTAATTTTTAATACTCATATACCGAAAACAATATTTTTTACTCATAAATATAAAAAAAAAATAACTTTGTCAAAAGAACAATTTTCCATGTTATAAACATTTTTAATATACCGTGTACAAATTAAGTGTTACATAAAAACAGAATTAAAAGTAATAAGATACAAACTTTTTTAATTTTCTATTGATATTACAATTTATTTTTTACGCAGAGGAACGATCGTATTTAATTAAATTGTTTTCAAGATTTCAATTTAATCCATAAACGTTGCTTTACATGCTGTATATAAATCTACTGGCAAGTCAATTGTTTGTTTAATTAATGACGTTATAGATGAAACGGTTTTTACATTTGAAACTCGGTTTCATATTTTCTGTAAAAATTGATTCCATTTTTCAACTAAATTAAATAAATTTTCTGGTAGTCCACCAAACGATAAATTCTCAATATAAGGCATTATTGTATAATTATGCTCATTTTTACTTTGGTGACTAAGACTTCCTAAATTTTGATATTTGTTTTTGTATTTCCTTTCAGTCCATCCTGATAAATATTGTAATCCATCATTTTTAATTCATGTAATGGATTTTCTTCTACATTTTCCTCAGATATCGTACATAAATCATCATCATTTACATTTACACTGCATGAATTTTCTAAAATCCCTTGTTCTTTAGAACTAGATATATCTGAAACTTCTTGCAGTAAATCTGCCTCTTCAAACATTTCATTTATTAAGTAATTTTCGGATATCTTATCTTCGGTGTTTGATTTATTTTGTAATATTACAAATGATTTACCTAAAATTATCATTTTCATTCTATACATATATTACCCCAAGTGGACTATGGTGATCATATAAACCACCTCTAGTTCGAATTTGAAAAAATAGATCTTCTAAAGAATCCTAATTTACTTTACATGTTAAAATATAATGGTATTTAGGAAATTTTGAATTAAATTCGAAATTTAAATCTTTAATAGATTTAATAGATATAAGCATTCCTTTTTGAAATTTGAAGTGATTGTTTAAATACACATCTCATACTTTGAATTATTCTGTATTATCAAGTATATTATTTTGTTTGGTTATGTTAATGCCATAAGCACATTTAGAAGGATAATCAACTTTGTAATGAAAATTAAGTGTTGAACTATTCATAACATCAAACCATGCATTAATTGATGATATAAATTCAGAAGCTGCTAAGGCATTTTCAGTTTTAATATATGATTTAATAGCAATAGCAGTAGAATTAGAAAATAATTCACAAGTTAATCTAACATTTTGTTGAAATTTTTGACATGTAATATGCTCTTCTTTTTTAATTTATGGTAAACTTTTATTTCATTGGAATCTATTTAAAGTAATTGTTGTAATGAGTCTTTGTTTACTAATATATGATTTGAAGTTATAAACCCGTATCTAAAAACTAATTTATAATGAGTTTTAATGAATGAGGTACATCTGGAAAATAGTATATATTATTTCTATTAGATTGATGTATAAATTTAGTATTGAATATATTTATTCCTAATTCCTTCCATAATCCTATATTTTGTCCACCACAGTCACTAATAACAGCAACAACAGTATATCCTGCATCAAAAAGTTTTGAAATAACATTAAATAAAAGCTATTTTTTCATCTTAACATCAAAATGTAAATTGATTGTTTCTATGGTGCAAATAGTCCTCTTCCCATCATTATTAAAACTTAATTATTCGGTCCAATAATTTTATCCCTCACTTTACCATATTCATGTATACACTTTACCTGATATATCAGTAAAATCTTATAACAGAAAATTAAAATAACTATTAAATATATAGTATTTACCTTCATCTCATCAAACTGAAGAACTGTAAGTTTTTCCTCTTCTGAAAGTTCAAAGCCTTTAATTTTCATGATATTTATAACATCATTTAATACGTCTTGATAAAGATCTAAAGCCCATCGTTGAAGAATTGAAACTGCAGGTAACGAAATATTTATTTGATTTCTTAAGTATAAATATGATCTTATGCTTAAATATCTCAAAATAAATGCCAAATTCATACTTTCTTTCTTCCATTTAATTTTCCTTTTTCTTCCCAGCAGATTATACTTGTGTTTGATATATACTTAAAGATACCTTTCAATATTGATATAACAAAATCTTTTTTATTTTTTCATTCATTTTTTTTCAACTTTTCATATTCTTTTTGGGTGATGACAGTTTTACTTTCCAAAATTTCAGATTTCTTTGGATTGCTTGCATTCTCATCTCTACATGTTTAATCTTCATTTTTAAAATAGAATTTTCATATTTTAATTTAAAATTATTATCTTCTAAAATTTTACAATCATTACATTTAAGAGATTCTTCTGGTTTATCCTGTTTATTCACATCCTATCAGTATCTATTTATTTTTAATAAACGATTCTTTCTTTGATTTTACTGATTAATATTTTCACTTTCTATATGTCCTAAATTCACTGTCGGTAGAGAAGTTTTCTTTAGTTTAGGTTTTGACAATAAACCTAATAACTCAGCTTTTAAATTTCTCTCAAAATCATTTTCTCTGAAATGATTAGAGCAAACATAAGAAGAATCAGAATTGAATTTGTCTTTTCTTTTACAATTATAGTTCCATTTTCTTCTTATTATTGGATCTTTAGGAAATCTAAAGTAGTTACTTTAGATTTTCCTGTTTAATAACTTTCCTGTTTAATAACTTTGTTTTATGATAGCTGTTATTACAAGTTGCAACAGTGCATATTGTTCCAGGCATCTAAAAAAAATAATAATAAAATTTAGCAATGTTTTTAAAGTAAACTTTTATCAAAAGTTATATTAATAATAAACAATATTTCTTTTTTACTCGCAAGTTATTTCAAAAGTGTTATCATTCTGTTATCGGCCAGGCGTGTTATTTGTTAGTCGTTATTTCATCATGTAGATACTATTTTTATACACGTAGAAAACTATTCTTAGTATTTTAAAGTATTTTAGTAATAAATATATTTCATCTGTAATCATATTCTGTAATTTCTACAGAACGAAGTGTAAAGATTACAACAGAATATCAAACTGCTCGAGGAACAGTTTTGTTACTTCCGTACAATTTTTATCGATATAATTATCAACATAATTATGTTTATTAATTAATAGTAACGATAGATCTATTTGCTTTCGAAGATGAAGAATCTAAAAACTCTTAACAAAGTAACAAAAATAGTGAAATTCCAAAATTTTCTTGCCTTTCTAACTGTCGTGAAGTAGTCGCTTGATATTCGAATAACATATATCCAGAATCTGGCAGGAAGTGGCTAACGGCCGTATGAGGTAACCTTATATTCTAGGACCTTGGTCTTGCACCCGTCTGTTTACGATAACGCATCGACTTTGGAATCTTGAATATGACTGTCGTACCTGCCACACGTGTACCGCTTTCATTTATCGCGATAAGTTCCTTTTTCATTTCATTTGTTGTTTTGTTGCTTCTACACATTTCTCGAATGCCATGGTTAATAAGTAAAGCTTATATTTGGTTGAAAGTTTTTGCGTATTTTTTAAATAACTTTTTAAAATTTACTTAGTACATTTCCTAATTTACATCAATTACAAAGTACACCACAGAGATAATAACGATCATACTACCATCTCTCGCATAGATTTTTCAAGATCTTTTAAAGATGTAAAAGAGCTTGAGACATCTATGCGTGAGATGGTTTATTGAAATGGGTATTGTTTAGGCTCTGGGATGGTTTAATTAACGTTGCATTATTTTATAATGAGAAAAATTGATTCGGACTTCGAACGACCTCTTGGAATGAATTAAATTCGAAGTACTAGGCACTACGTATAAGTAAATTATTATAAAACATGCGTAACAAACAAATCCATATTAAAATTGATTATAGAAATATTATTTTATGTAAGGTTTTTCACTAGAATTGTACTTTGACATGAACAATGCAATCTTGCACTGATCATCTCAGTAGTATAATTTAATTGTGATTTTATCTTAAGCATAAAACACATTGAAACCGAAATGCAGTAATATGTGCAGTCAAGATGTGAATTTGCCAAATACGCTGAAATTTAGTTTCAGTTTTTAATTTTTGAAAGCATAAAACATGGTGAGATTTCTTTGAATTTTTTATGTATTAAATTAGTCTTTCATTCGTATAGTTTCAATTTATTTTAATAATTTTAAATAATTGCTTGAGATCTTTATTTACTTATTGATCTTAAATTATTATATGCAACAGGAAAGTTCTTTCAAAATGAATTTTGACGAATAGGAAGATAATTATTATCGTTTTCTAAAAAGTTATATCAATCTCTGTTATTTTCTTTCTAAAAATCTAAAACAGTTAGTTAGAGATATTGTTCTATAATTACAGGGATTTTGAGCGCTTTTTTTTGAGTTAGTGCAATAAAGGATAATTTCTAAGAGTCAAGTAAGGTTAGTTTTGTGTAAAGTTTGTTAGACAATATCAATAATAGAATGAAAATACTTCTTGAAAATTGAAACTAGATTAAAATGAAATTTATTAGGAATATAATTAACGTTCTATAATAGGCCGCATTCTGACTTATAGCGATGTTTCTCGATAAAGAAAAAAGTCTGAATTTTCGAATTTTGTAATACACTTATTCTTCGACAAATAATAATCAAATCTTTAATTTTTTGACTTCAGCTTTATAATAAATAAAAATCTTATATTGGAGACACTTCAGAGAAAATATATGCAAGCAGATAAGCAATGTCTTTTACTTATAATTTATTATTGTGCTATTATTATCCAATATTGACAAAGACTAGATCTGTATTTCCCGTTAATTCTTCGGATTTTATTTTGTGAACTTTATTTTTAATTTATATAGAATAAAATATTAAATACGTATATCTTCCAAAAGCTGTTTATTTGTTTTCGTATTTCCCTTATGTTTTCCTTTGCTGTTTTGAATAAAATTTGCTTGAAATAGAAAGATATAAGAATTCTTTGAAAAATCCCCAGGCTTTCCGTTGTTTTATAAGTTATTTCATGTACATGGTATTTGTATATGTTTTCAGGTATTTTGGATATTCTTGATGCTTTTTTTTATTGAATGACCTATATGATGTAATCAGTGACGGTTTCAGCTCCATCGGTAATAATTATCTGGAATATTTAACAATACTATTAAATATTACAAATGAATTTTCTTGTCGTTCTATATTTTATTTATTCATTCATTTATTTGACTTTTTCCATCTTTTAGGCATTAATAGGCCTTTTAATCAAGTCTATCTCGGGTTCAGTATTATAACTTAGATAATACACCAATTAGAAAAACGATCTTTTCAATTGACAACTGAAAATCATTGTTTTCAATTTGTCTTTTCACTATTCGTGTAAGCTTTTAAGTCTTATTCTCCGAAAAAGTTTTCAGCCAAAACTGTTGCGAATGGTTGAATGAAAAGCAAAGCTTCTTGAGCATGTAATGCGTACAGTACTATGAATAAACAAGAATGAAACGAATGGAAAGTTAATACGCACGAAAACATTCGAACGATACTTATAGCAAAAATCACCCAAAGGATCAGAGAGGATCATCAAGATCATCGACATTTGTATGTAAACTTTTATATTATACTTGATCTGTAAGGTCTTATGTATTATATCACATAAATGACAAACAACTACATCATTCCTCCTTTCTCTCACATATAAAGAAAAGATTTCAAATAACCTATCCATGCAATCAGAGCCGTAACTAGGGTATGGCCAATGTGACCACCACCATAGGCGCCGATTTAATAAAGGCGCCAATGAGAAGGTTTCGAAATAATATGTATTCGAAATTAATAACACAAAAAATTTTATATTTACAGTAGACCCTCCCTATAACACTGTTGATAATTCCGTATTACATGAATTCCATATTGTACGAGTCACTTAGATTTTACAAATACGTGAGCCGTTTACAGCCTGGCACACGTATTTATAAAATCTAAGTGACTCGTACAATATGGAATTCATGTAATACGGAATTATCAACAGTGTTATAGAGGGTCTACTGTATATTTATATAGTATTTAAATGTCATTAGATAATTTTTTACAACAGTATTTTTGTAGAATAAAATTATTTTTTTTAATAATAAAAATTAAAAAGGTGCCATTTTTATTCTTGACCATAGGCGTCCAAAATCCTAGTTACGGCTCTGCATGCAATTAACATTGTGAAATCGTTAATGTGTTGGTATATTGTTATTCAATATAAAGTCTCTATTATTGATAAGAGCCAAATTCCGGTATTAAATAAATTTACAAAATATAGTAGAACTAGCAGACCCCGCCACGCGTTGTTGTGGCTCAAAATGTATCTATTATAAATGTATAACACTTCCCCCGTGGGGGGGAAATTTTTCGAAAAATTTCTTCTTAGTGTACATTCTCTTGACGTACCCTATTAAAACGCATTCAAAAACGCAAAAACCCGCATCTAAAATAGTATAAATAGAAGCAGAGTTCTTTACCGTAAGCCTTAAACCTAACCATCTCCCTTCAGTGGGGTTGAATTCCGACATGTATATTATATAAAAACACGTGCGTATTCGAATGCAGCATTGTGTCAAAATTTCAAAGGAATCGGTAGGAACAAACGAACATTACATTTTTATTTATATAATTAGATAGAAGATGATCTGCTATAGTTCATTTTCACAGAAAAGCGTAATGTCTCACAGAAAAGCAAACTTAGCGCGTCGTACTCGTAGCGCCATCTGTTGGACGTAAAAGCATTAACCTAGATTATATATTTTAATTTATATGAATGTTTAACGGAATAATATACAGCCTATGTCCACCCTGAGGTGCCATTCTAAATATTGGTGAAAGAATTTTTGAAATAGGATGAGTAGTTTCGGAGATTACCTGCTGCAAACAAACTTACATACATACATACAAACATTACCTCTTTATAATATTAGTATAGATGACTTAATTCATTAACAGTAATGAAATAAATTAGTTGAGATAAGAAATTAAATATTAAATATTTATAACTTATTAGGTAAAAGATGCTTAAAATTAATTTATTTATAATCTGTTTAAAGGTTGAGATAATTAAATGTCTTTTTGTTATTAAACTAAAAATTATTCCATCAAGAAAAATTATAAGGGGATGGATTCTACTTGACTACGAGCGGTACAGTTCTCAAACCTCTTTAAGTCTGATTCTCTTAATTCAGTGGAAAGTATTTATTATTATTATTTACTGTTTTTGCAAAATTCTTCAGATTTTTCAAATTCTTCAGATTCTTTCTTCAAGTGAATCTTAAAAACAGACTAGGTTGCTGCAAGAATATATACAACAATTTGAATAAAGAACACTAGGAAAGTCTGTTCCGAATCGAAGCGAAACTGGAATAGTTTCGTGGTTTTAAGGATCAAGTTCAAAGTAAACGGAATCTTAATTTATTTATTAAAATAGCCTTTCAAAAAATTTTTCAAAAAAAGAAGGCAAAAAATTGAATATTGAATCAGTGATATTCAAAACAGGATAAGTTAGTCGTACTTAATTTTCCAGTATAACGAAAATAGTGTCTGGAAACAAAAATTTTCACTTGTTATTTGAAATAAAAGTACTTATTGTAATTTAGGCTGATATGAACCCATTACACACTACTATTTTGCCGTGGACCATACAGCGAATTAACTGCCCCTATTTTATGTAACGAGCTTATCCCATTATGAATCAAATTGCCGGAAAATCTTATTTGTCATTTTTACTTTCCAGTCTGTCATTTCGATTCAAAACATGAACCCCCAAGAATTTTTACATTTTTGGACTCAGGTCACCTTGAAACGTCGAGAAATGCCAAAAAAATCGGGGGGGGGGAGTAATTTCTGTATGTATGGATGTTTGTGTGGGGGACACGATTTTGTTCACCCTCTTTGAAGCTGAATAACTCCTGTGCTTTTTGTCGAAAATTTTTGAAATTTTGCAGGTAAGTTTGTTTATTAGGGGAATTGATGCTATTAAATTTTAGTGGTTAAAGATCGAGAAGGTGGGGAGATAATAGGGGTCGTGTATATTTCCAGTAGGGTCGGACTTAATGTCGATTTTACTCGTTATTAGCATTTACAATTTTTTTTATAAAACCCATCCCTACCCTTAAAATTAAGCTTTTTGCCATTTTATAATAGTTAAAAATATAAAAAGTTTTTAATAATAAAATATAACAGATGGCACCATCAAATGTTGCCGGGAAATTATGCAACTCGTTGCTGGATTTTTTACTTAGTCAGGTAATATGTTCAGATCAAAATCAAAGATTTACCTTTAATCTGAAATATCTTCCTCATCTTCATTTGTACTTTTAAGTTAATATGGTCTCATAAAATGCTGTATGCATTGGATCCACGTGTTTTAGTACCTTACTAATATCCTTCAACTTTTTTCGTTGATTGGTACCTGATCATTGTAGACAGCAACTAACAGAAGTGGCAGGTTAACATCTAGTGTTTTGAAGAGATTAAAGAATAGTGAGTTAAAATGTCTATGCAGATGTAGACGGAAAACAGGACTTAACCCGAGTTGGCTGATACTAAACAAATAAAATGGGATAAGCACAAGCTTGTCCCAATTAACGACTCATTACCGTTGAACTTTATATAGGGATTGTACCCTGATGTTTTACAATCTTTACAATTACTGTATATATTCAAAAATATATCCTGACGTGTTTCGCCCGAAATGACATTTTTTTTTTTTTTTTTTGAATCTCACTAATTTCGGGATTACGAATTAACAACGAAATCATATCTGGTGCTGTTCAAGCTTTGTTCTCAGTTATTTTAAGAGATAATGATGATAAACTTATTCCAAAGAAAAAATTTAAAAATTAAATAAGCCAAACGTGTTTTTGATGAAATTATTATCACTAGAAGATAAGAGGTCATTCTGGTTAGAATATGTGCAGATTTAATTGAATCGTGTCTGATTTAAATCATTAGTATATAATAGACCTCCTTTTAAATTGGCTCCTGGAAAAATTATTATTAAACGAGCCGCAGTATTTATGTTCAGTGTCATAAATTAAGATTATGTTCCTGGAAACAAGTTATAAACAGTAATATTAAATTGTGAAGGCTTACAAAAAATATAGCACTTAAATTCGGTATTTTATACATTCAAAATATGAAATTAAATCAATAATAAAAACAAGAATTATAAAATGGGCAGTCGTAAAGCAAGAAACTACTAAGAAATTTAAATGGCTTTTTTTTAAATTAATTAATTTTAAATTTTAAAAAATATATATGCATTTGTTATATTTTTGTAAAACTCTTAAATTTTTAAAATTTTATTAATGTATGAATTAAAAAATTGTATAAAAATCAGGTCTTAAAAATGATAAGTTTAGTAGAAGAAATTCTTTAATGATTAATCTGTTGTTTCATTAATATTTTAAAAACTTTCTTCTCGTCCGAATGGAAGGTTTACTCAATACATCTAACTGATAATTTACAAAAAAAATCAGCTTGATATTATATAAAATTAGAAAAATAAAATAAGAGATTCGCTTTTGTTCTAGACTTTTAAAATATTTTCAATTACTTCACTTCAAAAAAATTAAGATTTTGTTTTGTTATAATTAATCAGGAGGGAATTAGTAAGACAGATCTTATACAAAATATTTCATTTTTACCGTAAATTAATAAGAAGTGCTGAATAACATCTGAAAATTGTATAACTATCGATTCTTTAGTATTTAAGAAGAAGAATAACTATTTTCCTTTATCAGAATTTCATTTAGATCATTGAAAAAATATCAAAAAGAATAAAAAGAAAGTTGATTTCCCTGAAGATTCTTTATTTACTTGGATAAATTTGGATATTATATCGGTAGGAGAATGTAGAAATTTCGTTATCTGTGAAAAGCGAATGCAAGCAATTGATAAATTTAAAAAAAATAATAATAAATAAATGTTATAATGTTTGAATTTAAAAGAGCTTTGAATATTATCAAATATTTTTTATAACATTATCAAAAAACATTTGATAACATTCTTTTTAAATTCTCCAAAAAAAAAGTATTTACTACATTACGATTGAATGATTATAATGTTAAACGAGAAAATTATATTATAACAAGAGTTTTTATTCTTCTTTATAAGCTTATAAAGCGAAGTTACTATGTTTTTCATACTATTTTCACTTTTAAATTACATACATTATAATCATTCAAAGGCAAAAATCGAAATCAGATGCTAATGCTATTCTGAAAGCATAAAAACCATAAGTAATTCAACAAGAAATGATTTATACAGAATAATATTAAATAGTGAAATAAAATTTGAGAATGATAAACGAGATAAATATAAAAATATTGCTTTATAAAGAGTTTATATCAGTAAGGTATGAACTTTTAAATATTTTAAGAAAGATAAACTGGAGATATAAAGGCTTATGGGCTAATATTAAAGGCATAGAAATAGACAATCTTTGCCTATTGTTGTTTTCTCAATCCAGGTCCTCTCAGAGGTCAAAATACATCCGAACCAATTACCTTTTTGAAGACTCCAGTATAATAAAAAAAACTCGAACAGTTGTTTTGATCATGGGCTTGATGATTTTTTTCAGTCAAGGGTTAAAGATTTTTTGGAAAAGCAAGTTCTGTCTGGCGGGGTTGGAGGGGGATCTGTATTGAAACTTCGAACCATGGCCCGAAGTGGAGTTGTTCCATCTCTAAAAGTAAAACAGTATTATAAAAGTTAATTTGTATGTTTTAAATAATAAAATTTGATCAAAAATTAAAGATTTTTTCCTTGGTATTCAAGAGATGTGTTATCGTTTCGTTACGTTGTATGACTGCGTTACATTTAAGAAAACATAACGAAGGATCATACATTCGTTACTGTACAAAAATTTAAAGAACTGTTTTTATCGATAAAAAATTTCCTTTACTTAATTCTTTATTATTGTATATGTTTATAATAAATAAAAATTCAATGTAAAATTTCCTAACATTTTTTTAAGAAAAGGAATAATAACAAAACGATAGAAATTGATTGTTACCGTAAGTAAATTTATATGTTCATCGTTAAAATTATTAAAAATAGCAATTATTTATTGATCCGAGAATTACAAGTAGTTTACTTATTTAATTCATTATATAATAAAACAATTTAAAATATTTTAAACGTGTTTATGTTTTAAACAATTCATATTAGTGTAAATATACGTGATTAACATTTGATGTCTTAGTAAATGCTATTTAAAAGTACTAATTTTCTATTGAAAAATGATTAAACAATGGCAGAAACATCCAAAAATTTGTACATACAGTTACGTTGCTTTAATAAATAAAAAAATTAAATTACCAGTAATTCATAACTATAAATTACAGTCGACTCCCCTATAACACGGTAGATACGCTCCGGTTTTTATGAATCCATTTTCTACGAGTCCAGCCAATCACAGCCCGGCACGTATGCAGTTTACGGACTACGGCTGTTTGAAAGGTTTCTTTCATAAAATTAATCGATTCTAGACTAATTCGACTCAACATTTCCAAAATACGTAGGCCTATAATTTTTTGGAAATAATCCATATAAACTATGTTATAAACAAAAAATTGTAGGATTACTTACCGAATGTGCACCATTCGACTACACCATTGCTTAAGCTTGTTTTCGTCGTGGAGCAGTGCATCGAATGGCGCTTGCGTGTTTCCTGATAAATTATTTTTTTTTTGCGAAAAATTCGCTGAACTTTGGAGACATCATAAATATAAATATAATTTTTATGGANAGAACTAGTAGAAATATTCTTACAAAGACGATGATTCTCTCCGTGAAGTCTCTCTCTTGCTACGCTAATTACCACTGCCACGTGGTTATTATTTTTTTTCTCTTTCTTTCTGCACTCCAACTCGATTCCTCTGTCGCAAACCAGACAAGATCCAGGAAAAACAGTTCTCTCACACACGTGGCCGTTCCATTTTTAACTCGCGCCATATACATGACGTGGTGACACACGTCAGAACACAGGGGCCAATCACGGGCTCGCTCCACCACACCGCAAGATGTCATATTTACGGAATAAAATTACAAAACACCGCGATACGCGGCAATACGATATATATATATATATATATATAATGATATAATGTAGTAAATAATATAATGCTTTTCATTTGCTCTAATTGATGATTGTATTAATTTATCACTAGAAAGGATAAATCAGATTATTTTCTTATAAGAAAAATGTGAATAACTTGAAGACATTAGAAACTTTGTCTTCAAATTTCTCATATTTTTTTTAAAGGAGATTAAAGGATTTACAAAAGGAATTTTATAAAATCTATCACTTCGACAAAAAAAAATTATAAATGAATGCTATGTCAATCAAACTTCTTTCTATAAAAAATATAACTCTCTTACTGTATTTAATAATTATTGTCGTCATAAAATATATTGAAAATAAAACAGAGATAATTAAAAATATATAAAATATTTTGTAACTTAAATAATTCATGTTTTGTTTGATTTTGCAATAAAATTTATTTTTGAAAATATATAATTTTTAAATTTGAGAATATTTTAAACTAAGATTATGCATAAAATATTATGATATATGTCCTAATTATAGAACTATATTCTATAATTAGTATAATTAGTACGTATGTCTGTGTAAAATAAGAAATTAAATTCGCCATCTTAAACTTAATATTTAACATAAATTATCGATTTTTCTTCAATTTATAAAAAAAATTATTTTACTTAATACTCTGTCATTAAAGAAATAATAACAACGAGCAAAAATTATTGTGGCATCATCACAATGCCGAGCTGCAATTTTCAATCATATTTTTAATTAATTTAATTTAAAATATATGCTCTCCACCTCAAAATAGTAGTGGCTTGCCCCTGTAAATCATACTTTTCCTCTTAGATTTGAGTTATGCCGGTCAGCTATCTAATGCCTTTCAGGGGTAAGTTTTTGAATTAAAATAACATGATTTCCGGTCTATACCGAAGTTTGTATATCGGTGTTTTCTGCTTCTATAATTTGCATATCTGGTCTCGATTTCATTTATCTAGCACCGTTCTCTACATTAAGGAAGGACAGACAGATAGACAGTGACAGTGGAAATTATAGGTCTACAATTTTTTTAAAATTGCAGCCCAGTGAATCAAATGAGTAAATTTTTAATGGATTAGTAATAAATGTGCAACTTTGAACTATAATAACGTACGATGTACACGTAATAGAAACACGTTGTAAACGGAATATAAAAGCTTAATTCTTAAAGTTTTACTACATCTTACAGTTGTTAAAGATTTAAATTATGTGAGTCGTAAGACACAATTAACCTTTTCTTTTACTGTCACCATTTTGGATCAGTTAAAATATCTGAAAATAAAGTAACGAAAAACTAACAATGCCAATATTGTAATAATATTAAAAATTAAGCTTTCATTTACCGTTTACAGAATACTTTTATCATATACACTTTTAAAGTTTTCCAAAACGAATAAATAATCTCCTTGTACATATATAGCATGTCAAATGTCCACTATAATAATGTAGCAATAGCATTTTTCTATCTCTTTAAAGGGTGTTAAATCTTACATTTTAAGGCTAAATGTGTATATCTTAATTCAACTGCAACGTGTAAGAATGTATGTTTTATCCTCGGCTAATATTTACACGATAGTGTTATTGTTTCATCCATTTTATCCGTTTACAGAGTTTACCACAAGAATATCCATTAAGTTTGATGTTCAATATAGATATAAATCATAACAGCGTCATAACATATGTTTAAAAACTGGTTTGTGTGCAGTCTTTGAAAATTATAAATCAAATAATAAATCACGAACCAGCGAATTGAAAATAATCGAGTATTTTTTAATGGTTGCATCTTGCCTTGATATGAATAACTGCTTTAAAATATATTTAAAACTTAATTAAAAAATAAAAAAAATTATACACATACAGATGTGTTCTTGTTATCTAATTTTACTGCTTATTATTTTCACTTAATATCTAAATTTGTTGTTTTGTAACAATAATAATTGCATTTTTTATTCGTACGTTTCATTATGTAGGTAATAATGCAATTATGAAGCTATAAAATGTGGTAAACATCATAAATAACATTATTATTTAATAATAAAATACGACAATTGATTTAATTATAACTAAACAAACGAATCTGAAAGATGCTTAAAATAAATACATTTAAAAAGAAATAAAAATGATGTTAGTAATTTTGAAAATTTAATTCTTGTAAAATAAAGAAAATACACAATAAATCTGCATCTTAACATAAATCATGCATAATAATACCTTTAAATCCTTTTCTATTTGAGAATTACAGGCATCATTTTTTTTAATTTTATCTTAGGGGAAAAGAAGAAAAGTTCGAGGAAAAAAAATTCTCATTAAAACCTTTCTTTTTAATGTTTTGAAGATTCTTAATTATACGAAATTTTCCTTCGGCATTCCGCAAAGTCGCATCATTTTTCACCAAAACCGCGATATCTGCTAACCAAACTTCACTGTAGTCATCAATAACTTTCTCTTCCTTTACTTATATCCCTGGATATGATCAAATATCTGCAAACTTTGTTAAATGTACTGCAACGTCGTTAGAGTTGGGAGTTTTTTAACCAATATTTTGATAGAAAAGCTAAGTATATTTCAGTTAAATTAAAAAAAAAAATCATTATGATCTAAAGAAGAAATATTACAATTTCGTTTGTTTTTCGAGTAGTTTGTTTGTTTGTTTATTTTTCTCATAAATTGTTTAAATTCAAATTAAATTTTAGTGGATGTGCATTTGCATATACATATATAACTTTTTAAATCAGAGTACAAAGTATTGCCTGAGGAAACGAATTAATTTATTGATAACAAATATCATTAGATTAAAAAATAAATAAAATAAGAAATAAACCAAACAATTCTTCTAACAAATCAATTCTGTTAATTTAATTTTTAAATAATTATTTTAAAATTTATTTTTTAATTATTATTTATAAATAGTCTTAAAATAAAATTTTATATTAATAAAAATATGTCTTCTTTGCGAAGCAATGAAATATTTTTAAGTGGCAATTTAATACTAATTTATATATTTTTTTTTACTTAAAATTTATTTACTTAATAAAAATATTTATCAAATATGTTTTCTAAGAAATTTTATAGTGCAAATGTTAGTCTATTATTCGTGATATACGTATTTAAACCACATATATATGTGATTTAAGTGTGATAATATATAGAATTTTACCTATAAGAGACGGCTTTTCTTATCATAAGAAAAAAACAACTTTTAATCTGAAATTTTAGAAATTTGCAGAAAATTCTTCGGGGTAAAAAAAACATTTATCTCTAAATTTCTTCCAAAACATGTTTTTCTTCCTAAACTTTTCCGAAATTATTTTTTCCTTCTTACAAAAGTATAAAAGAAATTATTAAAAATAAAAAATAAAGAAATTTTAAGAATTATTCTTAAAATTTATTTTAAAAAAAAACTTCTTGAAAATTTCTTAAAAGAATTTGAGAAATGTAATTAGCTCTTTAATTTGCAATAATTTAGAAAGAACAAATTATAAATTCCAATTTTCATTAATTTTTTACAAAAATTTTATTTTATTATTTTTCTTAAAATTTAAATATTATATTGAATTTTTGGCTCTGATATGAAGTAAAACATATGTAAACTTCATATATATAGATAAATTATTTTCTACTCCTAAAAACAATGGTAAACGATTTAATAAAAGGGTGGCCTAAAAGTCAGTTAACACCAAGCATTTAAAATAGACCGAGATTTACTAACTGTTTGGACACCTTAGAATCTATTTGTTGTTGTTTTTCGTGATACGATCGCTAAATACCAATATTTTTTTTCTATAAAACGTATTCATTTTATACTTTTTATAATTATGTAAATAATTTTTAAAACTTTTTACAATTTAAATAATTTTTTTTTCACTTTAAAATTTCTACCAAAAATGTATATAAAGAATCTGTCTAATAAAAAATGGGTTTATATATATATATGTTATTTATAAACGTATCACGTAATTTATAAAATTATATTGGGGTACATCTTACATTAATATTGTAAAATTGTATTTCCTATCAAATATTTCCATATCGTTATTGATTGCAGCTATCTACAAATGCCTGCAGGAAATAACCAAGATGAGAAAGTAAAAATTCCAATCTCAAACTTTTTTCAAAATTATATTGCTATTTTCTTGATATTTCGAAACTTCCAAAATCACTTTATTTTACAAGAAAAACAAATTAATATTTTCTATATTAAATCAATTATTTTAAAAACCAACACTCTAAAATGTGATTTTTAATTTTCATTTATTTATCGTATAAATAAATGACATAATTATTGTACAGATATTAAATTAAGCGATGAAACTGTTTAAAAATTTAAATTTGAAATTTCGACGTATAATTGCTGCATTTAAATTTTTAAATATTACAAACTAACCAATCGGCGATTTCGTATAATTTTAAGCGAAGTATTGTCAAGATTTTACTATTTTTTAAATTATTATAATAAAAATACATTTAAATATTTTTACATAAAAATACATTTAAAATTNAATTTTAAGCGAAGTATTGTCAAGATTTTACTATTTTTTAAATTATTATAATAAAAATACATTTAAATATTTTTACATAAAAATACATTTAAAATTTCTTTTTTCCTTATATATATATATACATAATTATAGCTTGATTCTGTAGAAGAGACTAGATATTAATAACTAGTAGTAGCAGTTAGGATTTTTCTGCTTCCTAATCTCTAACAAAAGTGCTTCACTTTCTTGGCGTAGAAACCCACACAATTGATTGACCTGTCAATTATTTGCTGGATTTTTCCTGCTAAGACATAAGTCTTTGCGATAAACTTAACGAACTTTGGATAGTGAAGTTCGTTAACTTTATCGCAGTCTTGTACAAATTATGAGAAATTGCAAGAGCTCGTTTGTATAGAGGATTTGCTAATAAAGACATTGTTAAATTGTAAGAAAGAAAAAAAAAGTATATGTATATATATAATATATTATCTGTTTGTCTGTCTGTTACTCGTATACTTCTTTGACTGACTAAACCAAAATTTTCAGAGTTACTCTCTTGGGAGTGCAGAAAATATGAGTTATCATGAAAACCGGATACCCCACCCTTTCTCTGATTTCATCCCTTTGATGCTGTGATAGTAATTCATGCATTATTGTTTACATAAGTATTGCTTAATAATTAATGAAAGTGTCACACGGTTCGTAAATCATATGATTTTTGAAGTAAAGGCAGGAGTCGCAAACTGGCGGCCGACAGACCGGAGACGGTTCGTTAATGCTTTATATCCGACCCGACACCTTGACGATTTCTTTTCTAAAAATCAATGTTTATAGCATCTTGTAGGAATTAAAACAGAGCAAGTGCAAACAGTGCAAATTTTATAGCAAGTGAAAAGAGTTTCACTTGCTATAAAATTATGAAATAAAATGTAAGATATGCTATTATTTGTACTTATCTGGTATAATACTGATCTATTATTCAATAAAATTGATATGTGAAATGAATTGACAATGGCTGTCACTACATTATAATTAGAAGAAAAAAAAAATTAATACTTTCTAAGTGTTAATCTTTCAGTAATAAGCTGCACATTATTGATGATATGATTAGATTGCATAGAGTAGTCCAAAATTATTGAACAAATTAAATTAATATAATTTAGAATCGAAAAATAAATATATAATATAAAGAGGCATTTTCTTATATGAGATTTCTCTATGTTAAAAAAAAAAACATTAATCGAATTACACAATCAAAAAATGTGCAGTTTTGACTTTTTCAAAGAAAAATCCATTAAATTCTTATATTTCAACTCGCTATTTATCGTATACTTTCAGATATAATCACAAAATTTTCAGTGATTTCATCTGAATTACGAAAGCTCAAAGAAGAGAACATTTTCCCACATTTTGTATACTTATTTTAAGAATTATCTTGTATCAACTAATATCGTTTTTATTGAATTATCCTATAAATAAATATGATTTAATATATTATTAATACTTTGGTACGAGGCATTAAATAACATTTTCCTAAACTGTATAAATGAATGTCGATTTTTTGTTATATAATTACTAAACATATTTATAAATTTTTATTGTTTTTTTTTTTTAATAAATATGATTTATAAAAATTTCTCTTCTCCAATTATTAACGCTTACTATCATCTTGAGATTCTTTNGAGTTTTAATTTTCATTTATTTATCGTATAAATAAATGACATAATTATTGTACAGATATTAAATTAAGCGATGAAACTGTTTAAAAATTTAAATTTGAAATTTCGACGTATAATTGCTGCATTTAAATTTTTAAATATTACAAACTAACCAATCGGCGATTTCGTATAATTTTAAGCGAAGTATTGTCAAGATTTTACTATTTTTTAAATTATTATAATAAAAATACATTTAAATACTTTTACATAAAAATACATTTAAAATTTCTTTTTTCCTTATATATATATATACATAATTATAGCTTGATTCTGTAGAAGAGACTAGATATTAATAACTAGTAGTAGCAGTTAGGATTTTTCTGCTTCCTAATCTCTAACAAAAGTGCTTCACTTTCTTGGCGTAGAAACCCACACAATTGATTGACCTGTCAATTATTTGCTGGATTTTTCCTGCTAAGACATAAGTCTTTGCGATAAACTTAACGAACTTTGGATAGTGAAGTTCGTTAACTTTATCGCAGTCTTGTACAAATTATGAGAAATTGCAAGAGCTCGTTTGTATAGAGGATTTGCTAATAAAGACATTGTTAAATTGTAAGAAAGAAAAAAAAAATATATGTATATATATAATATTGGACGTTACTGAACATAAATTAAGTTTTTAGTGCTTTTTCTTTCTTCACTAGTTGAAAATTAATATATTTTTTTTCTTATAATTTAAAAGGGAGAGTTTGGAAATTTAATAATGATCATAAAAAAGCTTTTGTGTATAATTTTTGTTGTAAACTTGTCAGAAATTTAATTTTGAAATAAAATATACTGATTGGATAAATCGAAATTTAAACGAACCAATAAAAAAATTGAAGAATAAAATGATTTTTTAATAACATTAATATCGATACAACGTTATTAAATTAATTACCTGTTTATAAGTTTAAAAAGTATTATTTTTTATAATTTTTAATAAATGGAATTTTATTGTAATTCAAAATAATTAATAACTGTCTTTAAGAAAATTAAAATAATTATAATTTTTATTGGTTTTTCACCTCTTAAAATTACAGTTTTATTTGATCTATAAAATTTAATATTGGATTTTTGGAATATTGAATATTGAATATTATTTTTTGAACGATTTTCATATTTCAAAATTCCTTAAAATTTTCTTCAAATAACTTTAAAGAATATTCGGAACCGTTAAAATTCTAAACGGATCGATCCATTTTAAAATTTGTTTACACCATTGTAATCCGTATTAAAATCCTAATGAATGATATGCTACAAGATATGGATCAAAGAGCTTAAACGTCAGTTTTAGTCTTTAAAGGTGAAAGGTCAAAATATCACAAAAAAATGCAGATTTTAGACCTCTTGACACTCCTAAAGTTTTCAAATATAAGACCAGAGATAGGCCAAGGATGGCTATTTTAATTTTTTCCTATATTTGTATGAAATTTCCTTCATAATAAAAGTTTCTAAATAACGAAAGTAAGCAGTTAAACAGTTTGTTTATTTGAAATAACAAATCGAGTAAAATTCATGCAATATTTTTGGAATTCATCCATTTGAAGATCCATCTAAAGAAATTTAAAAATATAAAATATTCTAAACAATCCAATCATAACAAGAAGAGTGTTGGAAGAACATTCTCTTGTTGTGATAGTTGAATTGCTCGTTCGTGTTACATCAACAGAAATAGCCTTTGTATATTCAACTTATATTTTCTCTAAGTTACATTTTAAAATGTTCTCTTTGATAATTTACTGTTAGCGTACGGAAAGACTGCGTTATTATTCAGGAATGTAGCTAGTGATTCTCGAGAGTAAGAACATTCACACTTAAAATATATGAATATTGTAATTCGTAAAATTATATACTTTATAGATCTCCTCAAAAATAATTAAAATTAAACCTTGATAGTAATTTACACTTACATTCTTATTCATTTTAAAGATTGATTTAAGCCGTTGTTGTTGTCTTTAGCGCTGTTTTCTGAATTTAATGTAATTTATAGCAATTTAAAATGTGTAAGGATTGTTTATTTATATTGTATGTGTGTAAGTATAATTTTCTACAATATCTTAAGTGTATTAACATATTAAAACGTACATATAGGGCTTTCCAGAGGTCAAATTAGCTATCTTTTTGAAGACTTTAGCAGTGAGGATTGGGTCTTCTCGCTGCTCTAGAGTGAGACCTTTTTCTAGAAAAAACGAGCTAACCTGAAAATTTTCTTAAAATTATTAACTTTTTATAAGTTAATATAAAAAATGAATTTTCTTTTCATCAAATTCAGATAGTCTCTTTCTTAGTATAGAATAAAATAAAATGAACGTAAATGAACCTTATTTAAATTTCTTAAATTATCGAATTACAATTGTTTTTTTTAATTATAAGGGGAAAAATAAGAATTCCTAGGGATCGCGGGATTCTTCACTTGCGAATTGCACAAACCAATTAATCTACTATTGGGCCTCAGTGTATCGGGACAAGAAAAACGATTGCAAAATCGTATTATAATTTTTTAAAATAATATTATATACTGTATATATATTAAACAAACAACAGCATTACAACCCGATACATTATAAACTACAAGCCAATCAATGTAGTATTATAGCCGATATCTAACCGTATAACATACGGCATTGGTTGGCTTATAGTATATATATATATAGGGGAGACCGGGGCAACTTCGGCATGCGGGGCAAGTTTGTCAAGCGCTTTTTTTAAAAAACAAATTAAAAGGAGACTTTGGTTATAGGTTAGGCAGTTGAGTTTTATTGGTGGCTTGTTGAGTGTAGTGTTTTTATTGTTCTCCAACAAGCGTAGTTGAATTATCAAGCAAATTTTCATTTTCGTTCAATTCCATATAATATTTTTTTTCCATTTATATTGAATTGGCAGGTTTTGTTATAATTCCATGATAACGAAAGTTACTTTTCCTGTTAGAAGGATGTAACTTCAACTTATTCACGTGGCCAGATCGTGGCTTGGCATTCTGTTCTCAGGGTTGTACTTAATGTTTCGAAATCATGACTAGCGGGGTAAGATCGGCAACATAAAGCCACATTAGAAGCAAAGGATAAAAATCAAACAGATGATAAATGAAAACATGTTTGCATTTGTTATTCATGTATATATGTCTTTGAACTTGCATTTCGTTGTAATAATATTAAATGGGTGTTGGATTTGTATTTCTTTGTTTTAATAGTGAATTCCAACTTATACATTGTTAATAACATAATTTTATATACGTGCCTATCTTGCCCCATTACTGTTGCCCCTATACCAGGGGCAACTTTAATAAAAATAATTAAAATAATTACAACTTTACAAAAAGAGAGAAGTTGCCGATCTTGCCCCTATACCCGGGGCAACTTCGTCAATTTCTCTCTTCTTGTAAAGTTGTAATTATTTTAATTATTTTTATTTCCAAACTGATTTTAACCAGTTCTATAGTAAGGTAACATTCCAATAGACAACATGCAAAGCTTTTTTTTCAGTTTACAGCAGTATTTATTACATAAAATTTAAGTAAAGCTTAACATGCCGATCTTGCCCCGGTCTCCCCTATATTAATAAACAAGGAATGCAATGGTATGAATAGTTTGTAAAAAATACATTTTTGAGTGGCCATAAATGTGAGCCAAGTTGTCCTTTACATGATATTTGCGTAGGCCTCTTCATAGGCTGTGTAAATAATATGCACAAGACATCAATGTAGTAAGGTCTGTCTGAAGTAAACAAGATTTTCTCGTGTCAGAGGCTGTGTATTTATGCAGTTTACATTAAAATAAAACTAAACATTTGATTTAATTTTATACATTTTATTTTCTAATACTAAAAAGCTGTATTTTAAGAATAAAAATATTACAGAGAAGGATTTAGTGATCAATATATCTTACGTCATAACTTTTTTTTCAATTTTTCGAATGAAATAACTCAAATAATACGATTTACTTGCGTATTTACGCAATACCCTATTTTAAACAATGAAGTTTTAGTTGACAACAAAAATTGCTATCATTTATTTTAAAGCAACTTGAGAAATCGATTAATGAAACAAGATAGATGTAGAATAATGCAAAGAAAAATGATTTAAATATAGATCTACGCATTTCTTTTAAAAAAAATGAAGATTAACGTCGAGAAATCTTTACATAAGATATTGAACAAGTTTTCAAGACCCAACTGAACTTTACTGATTATATAAATTTAAAACTAGAAATTAAATCAAAGTAATATAAATTAACAGTTTAAAAATTTTATAAATTTATTTTAAATGTTTATAAATTCACAAGAATAAAACGGTTTAATAAACCTCGTCTGTTAAAAACGTTGCACTGTATCTATGAATAAAAAATGTATTATGTTAATTTAATATTGTTTTGTAGTATATTAATTTATACTAATTAATTCGAAAGCCTAAAAATTTGCTAATTTCTTTAAAAAAGAAAATAATGTAAACAAACATTTAAAGCAAATATCTTTAAAAAACTTCTGCTTATGATAAAAGATATAATTCAAAATTCAATATTTAAGTTTTTATTTTCTATATACTGGACATGAATATATATTTAGAACTTTTATAAGATTTTTTTATATTGTATAAAAGTAGAGAAAAATGTGGAAGACACACAAAGAAACAATCAAAACTCTTCTTCCTTTCAATTCATCACGATAGAGAATTGCATCAACTTGCAATTGATGGAAAAGCCTACGCGTTCGGTTTTAAATTGCAGACTGGAAAATCAAACTTTGATATTTTTCGGTTGGTATATTAATTGAATTGAAGAAGCTTTACACGGATCTATTTGATCCGAACCTAACCATAATTTGGGTTGACGTACCAAATCCTGTAACGTAATCTTATTTTTATCTACTTTTTTTGATTGTTAGTTCAACTGACAGTCGCTCGAAAAAAAATGTTTTGGCTTTCATTTTAGTACCGAGATTTAAATCTTATTCAAAATATTTCTTCAAATATATAGGAATAAATTGCCCACAGTTTTATTGGATTATATATATATTTTTTCTCGACTCTACAGAAGTTATTCTTGTGCACGTATTAATAATGTAATAGTATCTTACATAAACAAACCACATGTACTTTCTAACTTTAGTAGTGAATATTTTTGAATTTTGTGAGTGAATATAACATTTTTTTGAAACTTTTTTCCCACTATATTACAGATATATGATCTGTGGGATTTAGTCCCCAAAACGCGTTTTTTAGCTTTATAAAATCCCTGCGAGTTTCTAGTTCCTGGGTTATTTATTTTGAAAATAAGAAAGAGAGAGCGAGATATTGGAAAATATTGAACCAGCAGCTGAAACATCAAAACACGATAATAAACAAACGTGAAAAGAAATTTCATCATCCAAATAAACAAAAAAGTTAAATAGATTCGAGGTTCATTCCATCCTCACTTTTGCTTTGGTTATAAATATTTAAAAATCTAACTGAACATCACTAAGAACGAGTTTTCTGATAGGCGAAATGCTTTAAAGTTAAGTTAAATTGAATGTTTAAAAATTAAATTTTCTGTATTCTTTGCCAGGATGTAATGATTTCATTTTAATGAATTCTATTATTAAATTCTTAAACTTGCAGATCAATAGATAAGACTATGTTAAAGATACCATCTTGTACTTTACGCTTAAATATAATCAGATAACCCTATAAAATACTTAATGTAACTTTATAATATAGTTTTAAGAAACTTTTATGGTTTATTTATATATCGTTTTATCTGATTAAATTATTAATTAAAATAATTTATAATTACATTAGTAGATAAGCTACAATAAATGTTATATTTAATGTATAATCCGCATTAATTTAAGTAACTTTAATCGTCTTATATACTTCTTTATGACTTAATTCGTAAAATTTATGTAAAATTCATTTTATATTTATTAAATTCGTAGGTAAATTAATATCGAAACGTATTACTTTGGGCGGAAATTTTTAAATTAAAATTAATTATTAGTAAATATTTAAATTATCACAAGAATGGTTTAATCAAATCTGAACGTTTACTTTATAAAAAAAATAAGAGAAAAAATTTACATTTTCTTGCTTAAAAAAGATGGATATTTGCCACATCAGCCTTTAAATTTACATGATTTTAGATTTGCAGATAAACTGATTTTAAACTGAGAAACGTTCAAACGTGAATAACCTGGAATTGGAGCGTAAAAAAATTATTCACATGAGAATTGTTCAAGATATTTATTTCTCTTCGGTCTAAATTTCCAGAAAACTAAAGCGAAAATAAATCTTCGAGTTGTGTAAAGGAGAAAAGTTGAGCTTTTCGATCCTTATTCTACTATTAGGTCCTTCTACTTGTCGATTTTAAGGCCTACATCTTTTTTTTCTCCACATATAAAAACCTTATTCAATTTTTTTCTTAACGTAAATATATATATATATAGGCCTACATTAATTAAATTTGCTGAATTTATATATTAATATATAAATTCAGCAAATTTAATTATTTTTTATACTTTGCTTGGTATAAATTTAAAAATCTACACATGCACAAATTTATGTTCAGATAAGATTGTTTGCTGGCATGAATTATAGAAAATACTTTATAAAATTAAATAAATAGATAAAGTAGGTTTTAAACTTTCCTTTTCATATCATTCAACCCTAAACAATTTAGTAAAGAGCATCAGAGGACAAAGATGAGCATCTAAGATTGATTAAAAGTTTTTGTTAGTAGGCAAGAAGATATTGTGGATAGTAAGAAAGAAAATCGATGCAACCGAGACGGTTTTTGTTATTTTTTTCTCTCCGCTTCTTGCAAGCTATATATCTAGAGTAATACCCGGTTGGCATTAGATATATGGAGTGTGTCGACTATTATTCGTGGTCATCAGCATTCATCTGAGAAGATTCCCCAGCTTCAATCCACAATAGAAGGTGATAAAAATCCGCTTAGAAGGGATGCTTTCTATTTAACATTTTAAAATCGACGGTAGAATATTATCATTTATCATTCCATCCAAATTTGGAATGTAATAATCTATATTTATTATCTATAAACCTTTCCATTAAATTCTGTCATTCATCTGTTTGAAATATGATCATAGACAGATTTGATAGTTCCGTTAGCGCTTTTATTATCTTCTTATATTTTGATAGGAAAATGTATTTTAATCTAAAGAAATATATTTATTTATTATTTTTTCCGTGTTATTACTGTTTTTTAATATGTTTTGGTATGTGTTTTTCATTACCGAGTAGCAATAGATTGCATTTTTAATATTAAGCTACCTTAAAAGACATATAAGGAGAGTTTTGTGGAAGGAAGGAAAACACAAAAGACAGGATAAAGAACCGAGATAAGATATCTTCCTAATTAAAATGTTAATTGAGATGCAAATAAATCCCATATACATGCACATTGTACTAATCTCTAACCGGTTTTCGCATATATGCACATCAACTAACTCTTCTCTAATTATTTTAATGTTAGAAAAGGAATAATTCTCATTTATTTATTGGTATTTTTAATATTTAAAACCGCTATTTTCAAATATTAATTTTCCTTTATTATTTTACATTATTATTTATCTGTAATTATAGAAATGTTTGTCTTCTTGATAAATGATTATCTTAATTAATTTTCTCTCTTCTCCCCTTTATATAATTATCATTTTTTCCGCTTCGTTGCATCATTATTTTTGTTAATTTTTCTTCTTTAAGATTAATTTTTGTCAATATTTTTCTATTTGTAATATATTATTAATTTATTAATGTTTTTCTTGCATAATTATTTTTCTATATATACAAACGTTAATTTTTAATTAATTTTTCCTTTCTATAAACTTTTCTCTTCATTTCGCTTAGTGATAATTTTATTTAATATTTTTAATATCATTTCTTATTCACTTTTCCATCTACAGTATTATCACTTTTATTGTTGAGAAAGTGGTAAATTATGAAGAGAAATTAAGAAAATAATTAAATTTGTTTTCCTGTTTATTATTATTATTATTTAAAATTGTCTTTACATCTTATTTTAATTTATCTTTTTTTCTATTTTTATATTTTAATTAAAAATAAAATAAAAATTAGTCTTTAGAATTGAGATAGAAAGAAAACCATAATTTACTTTTTTTATCCTCATTTAGCAAAATAAATTTTATTTATTTTTTAACAAATCATTGTTTAGGATCGACATCTGTTAGTTATTAAAATTTAGTGACAATTTTATTATTGTTTATAAGAAAGAAAGAAAGCTGTGGAAAGGGTTAGATCTGCATAGTCATCATCATTCTATAGATGGCCTGGGAGCTATCCTTTTTCATTATCTACCTCAACGGCATCGAAAACAGAACAGTATAAAGCTAGAGAAATCTAATTTCTGAGGAAGATCATTTTTTATATGGAACAGATGTGGATATAAAGTTCCTCATAAGTTAATAGTTTTTTTCCCTCCCTTCCTTTCTTCTTCATCCTCCTCCTTCTTCTTCTAGAGAACACTTCTATCTATTGATAAAAATTTAATATATAATTTGTCCAAGTTTATATATATTTTTTCGTTATCTCTGTCATAGACAAGATATAATTTTGTTTTCATTCTTTCTGCAGTTATTCATAATCTTATAGCCTATACGCAAGTAATTTAATTATTTATTCGATAAATTTAAATTTCTGGCCGGCATTAAAGATTTAAATTTATAAGATAACGATATTTTATTGCGTTTTTTAAAAGGTTAATACAGAGAAATGAAAAATTCGAAATCAATTACTTAATATCGTAATGAGTGAATTTGATGTTTTGAACTTTTTACTTATGCAAATTATCTTCTTTTTTTTAAGTAATTAAAATTTGTTTAGTTGGCAAAAAGGCAACTAGATAAAAGAACAGTTCATTTAATTCAAGACCAACGGAGCACGAAGAAGTGATGTGATCAGCATCACGCTCGATCACCTTCAACATCCCCAAAGATCGCAGTTAAATATCTAAGATAAGATGAGACATATGATTGGAAAAAAATTAATTTTTAATTAATAAATATATATTTAAATTTATTTTTTGAAAATTATAATTCGTTTTTGACATTTAAAATTGCTTAAAATATAACACTATATAACCTTTTGTTAAAATAATAATTACATCTCATACTTATCTTTTTCTAGTCGAGATGAGTTGTTTAACAAAAACATTCTTTTATTAATTAGAATATTTTTTCCCTTCCTTTTTTTAAGAAGGTTGACAGAGACTAAATTGAATTAGAAGTTAGTTATAATAAAGGAGTTTTAAAAAGTGTCAAGTCGACATTGAACGAAAATTTTAAATGACAAAAATTAATGAAAGGAACTAAGGATCGTATTAATATGTATGAATTTTAAAAAGTTAATTTTCTTTTTTAAATGCAATTAAGAATTTTTTAAAAGGTAAAGCTTAGTAAGATGCAAAAAATGCAATTTTTAAAAAATAAGTTTGTGAATTGTAATAGGGAAAAACCTATGTATAGGCTATATATAAAGCTAAATCTAGAAAAACTAATCATCTTGGATAAGATAGGAAAGGATTAGAAGGGATTTACAATTTGCCAAGTTAAAGAAAATACTATCTAAAGATATAAACAGATATAAAACAGGTTATTAAAGTTAAGATAGTGTCAACAGCCAAAGAAATGAAAAATTGCACACTTACTAATAGCTCGAGAATCTTTCCTTTATTGAATTTTTTCTTATATCCATCAATAAAAAGAAATATATATATTTCTTATACTACATTTTTGTACTATTTATCTTTCGAATTAAAATTTTCGTACTTTGTTTTTAAAAAGGGGAATTCAATGACAAAAAATAAAGATAATTTTTCTATTCCGTTAAACTTTCTGAAATGTGTATTAACAATTACAATTCTGCATAATGATGGCTACATTCTAGAAAACGTTATTGTTGTTAGAAAAACGGCTGAAATAATATATATTTTTTTCTTCTTCCTTCCTCTATTTTAAAGCCAATATACATCGGAATTTTTTCGAAAATATGGCTTTACAAATAAGATTACAAATTTATTTGTTTATCCATTCTGTACAAAAGGATTAGAGAGAGAGAACTCGTTATACTCTTTTCACTAGATAACAGCTTGTACAGCACTTTTCTTCGCTATGCAACGACCTACTTTGCATAGGAATTGCCTAACTATCTTATTTTCTACGGCTATTTTTAATATAGAAACACAAATAGCAAACTGGATATTAGAATTTTTCGAATTATCCAGGAGTTCAAGGATAATAAACATTCAAATTATTATTGTAAAGAGAATTTAATATATATATATTTTTTTTATCTTTTATTATTTCTGCATGCTGAATACGTCAAGTAAAGCGATGATGATGATGATGATTCACGTAGCAGTTGATTTGTCAGAAAAGACATAAATGAATGTCCCGTGAGATTAATTTATCTTCATTTCTTGGTGTAAGATCATTTAAAATGTCATGTTTAAACTGCGAATTTTATGTTTATCTTATATTAAGAATAACATTCCATGCAGAAAATAGGAAATATAATGTTTAAATTATTTTCTTTTGTAATTTTAAGAGATTTTTATCTCATTATCAGAATCTAACTTTATTATAATTCGGTATAGAAATATGTATTAAAAATTATCATTTTCAATAAATAACACGAATTAAATTTTATATATTGTAAATTTCCATTTTAAAATTGTTTTGTAGTTTATACGAAAATCAAAAGCGAATTTTAAATTTTCTGTAGGTATTTTTTGTTTAATAAATTATTTAAATTTTTAAAAGGTAAATTTCCTCCAGTATAAAGTTCTTAAATTTGTAAATTCTTACACAAATCAGTTCAGTTTATGCTCGGCTGTTACTACAAATCGAATAAATCGTATGGTTTGTAGAATGTAACCTTAAATTATGTGAGTTTCTACAACAATCAACTCTTCTATAGTATAATGTTTTTATATAATAATTCGCGTAAATTCTGTAGCTTGGTTTTCCATCAAAATTAGGGAATTTTTGTGGTTTATACACTAAACGTTTTTTGTGGAAGTTTCGTATCTACTCACTAAATTTAGTAAATTTTTATCACGATATTCCTACATTTTACTTTATAGCTTTAAAACGTAATAAATTATACTGTAAAATTTTTATATTTTGTACTATATATCAGATATAATAATTATAAATTCAATTAAAAAATTAATGGATTGTAGTGATAAGGCAACACAAAGGCAAACTTTTCAAGTGGGGATGCCTCCCGGGAGAATCTTCTGTGGGAAACTGGTTCCTATTCAGATGTTAAAGAAGTGAAAACCGAAAAAATCCACGTGGTCAGCCCATTAGTGAGGCACAAACCCACGACGAATTACCAGTGTTCAGTGGTTTATCCACTCGACTACTAGTGGGCAAAAATGAATAAAATCCTGAGAACAAAATTTGAAAACTTTACAATTAATAAATTCCGCAAAATAATAATACTTTAAAAATTTTCATCACAAATTAAATATATTTTATATAGAAATGCAGCAAATTAAGGGAGATTGTACGAATCTTATCATCCCTCAAAAGTCAATTAACCCCATTAAAAATTATTCTTATATCTTTTCTCCTAATTTTCATAAATACAGGATGTTTACAAAGTTAGTTTTTAAAAACTGAATAAGGGAGCAATATTTTAATTTTTTTTGACCCATTCTCTAGATTAGTAAATAATAAATTTTAATCGGTATAAGTTAAAAAAATAATTTTGAGAAATTTTTTTTTCCATATAACAATTCAAACGGATTTTGTTGTTTCCAGTTTTCTATAATAAATCAAATAATTTTTACTTTGTATTTTCATATTTTATATAAGAATTTATGTAAATTTTGTGACTTGAAAATTTTTACTACAAAGTATAAAAAATTTATGACTTGTACGTTTCCAATTCTTATATTCTGGGGACTGTAAATTTCTAATACAATATGCAGATGCTGAAGAATACACTTGTCTATCATAATATATAATTTTTTGAATTGCAAATTTTTGCAAAAATCAGCTAAAATTTGATAGTGATATATAGACTTCTAGTGTGCATCATATAAATTTAATGATTTATAAATTTCCTCATAAATCGAGATACATCTTATCAACTAAATTTTGCGGTTTAAAAACGTTCCAAGCCACAAATCAATAAACTTTAGTAAGTTTCAGTACAAATTTTAATGCAGTCGAACCTCTAATAACGACCAACTCCAAACAATGGCTAGTTTTTATGTTGCTGTCAGTAGCCGTTGTTAAGAGGTTTGAATGTACTGTACTTCCTGCAATTAAATAATATAGACTTCATGTTTGTATGGGTATCATTCAAGTCGCATTCGTACAGAAGATTATAATTGATGAAAATTCACATTCTTGACAGGAATATCCCGTTTTATTACTCATGCACGAAAGATGATCCGGAAAACAAGAGGTTTACTATTGTTATTTGATTATAGAATAATAATTTCAATGATGAAGAATAAGGTTTGATGTCATATCTGATCGATCAACAGAAATAAAACGACGAAATTTGATCGTCTATTATTAAAAAGTAAAAGAATTTAGAGATAAGAAGAATCGATGAAAGTTTCCTTATTGTTCTCTAAACTTCTCAAATAATCTAACTCCATTTTTGTTTTGTCAGAATTATTACACCTTAATGATACAACTACTGAGAACTTTCTATACCATTGCCTCACACATACAACAACAAATTCACCTTTACCTCAGCTTCATTTACAGCTCAATTGTCAATTTACCGGGTTATATCCTCTGTTTTCTTTCTAAAAGTGAATATATGAAGTTAACTGGAATACTTGTTTTTTCCCACTAGAACTAGATTATGATCCCATCTATCACAAAGAAAATTACGTGCAGAATTCTGTAACGTAAACAGTAAATAAACAATTTATCAAAGAAAAATGAAGAGTTATTCTTAATTTAAAACTGCATAAGTTTCGATATCTACTTAAGAAATTAAAATTATTTTTAACAAGGAAACGTCTTAAGTTAATTATTTTTAGCTCTTGTTTTATTCATCGTCTTCTTTTAGATTAGTTTATCTTAATTTGTTTTCCCTTCTAAAATCTTCATTAATTCTATTTGTAAGATAATTAAATGTTATTATCAGTAAGATAAATTATTTTTAAGTCCGTCAAATAATTGAAGAATTGTAGGAAAAAAGACAAAAGAGAAGCAGTTTCCACGCTAAGACACTGTACACACACTTTTTTTCCCTTATTCTCTTCTTAGTTTTGGTGTTAATTTATTTGTGAAAATAATTTATATAATCAATTATCATTAATTATTTATTTTACATATATAAATGCCTGGTAGATAAACATGTAAACGTAATCAAATCGTAGTTCAACCAACCGATAATAAATAATTAATGAGAGGAAGATTAATTTGCAGCAATGTATAAAACTTAATATATCAAATGATCATCAACTATATTTACACTTATATATCGAGATAATTTTTATTTAATTGATGTTATCTTCATTGTAATTATTGTATCATCAATTTAACTTAGATAATTTATGTTTTTAGCATGAAAAATTACATTAATTATCTCATGAAATTTCATGTTTTATATAAGACGGAGAACTAAGTTGTTATCTTAATTTTGTTTTAATTTTTATTACATTTAACTACTATTTTTTTCTTGTTTCTTATCATAAATGCTGAATTGCAAGGCTTTTTTTTAGTTTTTTAAACGCTTAGAGGAATGACTCACTCTCGAAATTCATTGAAAGTAGCGATCGAAATCGGCAAACCGCTTCATAACTATAAGAGGCTGATGCGAATAGAAATGCTTCTCTTTGATCCTGTTTCTATTCATGCCAATTCTTTGATATATTCTTTTGAAATATTCCATACATTGCTAGACACGTCACATATATACTAACGTTATTTACAAGTAGAAGTATTTTTTTTTAATGGTCAAAAAGCCTTTATCTTCTTCCATCCGTGTTTAAGCAAGCAATCCTTCAGAAAGTAAAAGGTGTTTTTTAATTAATATCACTCATTTATACTTTTATTTAATATTTACTTGGTGTAATTAGCTTTATTAATGTTTAAATATTAATTAACGTAAAAGTTTTTTTTTAATTTATATTAATAAATAAATAAATAATTTAAAAAAAAAATTAGGC